>NC_087213.1:39815636-39843136 GCF_015104395.2 Macrobrachium nipponense
TGTTTGTTCTTTTAATGCTAAATCGCCCTAAAATGCTAGATCTAGCATTAAAAATGCTAAATTGGCAACACTTGGCTATCTGTCTTCTGTGCAATTTTTGTATCAAAGTTGCCTGAAAAGGATTAAAGAAACGATAAAAATTGAAATAATGTCCCAATTTTTCTGCCAACCATCAAAATTTCTTGGTCCGTGGACAACCACCCGTTGGCGACCGCTGATCTAGACCGTGATGGTGATACGAGCAACGAACACACAAAACTCTACGGGTTTATATCTCCTCGTTACCTGTCTAAGTATTTTTCAGGGAAGACTATAATATTTTCTCCATCTGGTGACGTTGTGAGATTAATTTTTAACAGTTACTGTTTAGTTTACGGACAGGTTCCCGTTTCTCCTACTAAAAGCTTGCGTTGTATAATCCGCTATGATTAAGATTATATGCTTATGAAATTTAATTTTTTCTTTGTAGGCTACTTAATATTTGTCTTGTACGAAAAAATGGCTTAAACAGGAGATAGTTTTGTGTAGTGGTTTACTGCTCTTTTCCAGATTAACGATTTCTTTGAGTCCACAAAGAATCAGTTCAAAAGCTAACTTTTTAGAATCCATTCAAGAACTGGTCCTTCTCAAACCAAATGGACCAGAAGTAATGACAATTCAAGTTAAGTTTGTGGTTCATGTGCACGTGATATTACCTTTTGTTGCTCTGGCTGTTTCCGATAAGAATTCATAATTCAGATCTCTTATTGATCTGGATCCCAGGATCCCTTTCATTAGTTATGAAGACTTTTTCTTCTTTCTTTCTCCTTTGCTCTTTGTTTGGGTATCAGCTTTTTCCTTTTCCCTAAGAACTGAAACCATACTGGGAGACGAGAATGTCATTATTATGCATCATTTACCTTTATTTCTCTTCTTCCTTTTACTTTTTGCATTATTATTATTATTATTATTATTATTATTATTATTATTATTATTATTATTATTATTATTATTATTATTATTATTATTGTTGTTGTTATTATTATTATACCGAGTCTGTAATGGGTTTCACATGGAATACTTAATCTGAATGTATGTAGACGAATTCTTCATTTTGAAATAATAAATAACGATGAGTTTAGCGAGAACGTCATCTGGAACAACTCGTTTGTGCGTATCGTGAGGACTAAACCCTAAGGACTAACTTTCAGGGCAACCAAATAAAATCATCTAGGATATTTTATTTCCGCGTATGTATTATAAGCATTGCTTGCCATAAAAACTTCTTAAAATACGTAATAATCGGGACGATTCTCTCTCTCTCTCTCTCTCTCTCTCTCTCTCTCTCTCTCTCTCTCTCTCCTGCAAGCAAATGCTTCGGGAATTATCGATCGCTGCGTTACACTTAGTATTGATTTTTCCTTTTCTGAGAGAACTCTACGGAATTAACAACAGATGTTCCCCATCCGACCTGCCAAGATCTACACGGATAACACCGTAAATAGCAGAGCATCTACTCTTTCATTTGTCCCATTCTTTCCTAATGTCCCTTTGTTCAATAATTCATGAAGTTGATAAAAGCCTCAGTGATCAGTAAACATCCACGGTGCAGATAGCGGTGACAGTTGCATTCAGAGAACTGTTTGAATCCCCTATTATTGATGACTCATGTGAAAGGAAATGAGTGCGCGCGCACGCGCACACACACACACACACATATATATATATATATATATATATATATATATATATATATATATATATTAGTAAATTATTTTATATAAAGACATAAATAAAGTACTAATATATATGTATATGTAGTTAAATATATATATATATATATAATATATAGATATATATATATATATATATATATATATAATATATATATATACGGTTTTAAGTCAATTCATGCAGCATCAATATACTAATGCATAATATATTTATGATACGCAAAAAACACAGATTTAAGGAGCAGTAGTAGATTGCCTTAGAGCATTTTCTGTATGAGAGGCAAATCGGGAGATAATATTACACGAAAGGGTCTAGGATGAGTTTGTTGTTGAATGCTGGCGATGCTTTGCTGTGTGGGCTAAAGGGGTATTAAGTCTTTTAAATCCCGAAGGGATGCGAATGAGCGAGTACTCGAGTGAATTCGTTTAAATGCAACTTTCATCTCCGCTTCTGTGCCGGTTATCCGGTTGGTTGGTTGGTTACCTCTCGGTGTGCATTTCGTTCGTGCCTAACTCTTTGTTATTGTGATTTCTTTTGATACCATGACCGATGCTCGCTTTTCTGGTGAGTTTGTTGACTGTATATTGCAAATTTCGTGTTTTATAATTTTCTGCCATTGCCCACGGAAATTTAGTATTCTCTCACTCTCTTTCAAATCCAAATATTCCTAAAATACATTTTGCCTTACATTGTTCTGGTTTTTCCTGTCAATGTGACATGTTGATATTTTGTTTCCGATTTCTATTTCTGAGGTATAGAAGATTTATCGACAATTTGCAGAAAAATCCTTTTACTATTACTAATTTACCAGAACGGCAGTTTCCTGGAATAGGTTGGATTTTTCCCCTTTGTAGCCAGGGATATCTAAGAGTACAATTGTACCTTTCTTTATGATAATTTTTGTTGTTTTCATCATCATTGCACAGAGCGAATAATGCGAGCGGTCAGAACAGGACAAACGAAGTGATACGCAGTCATGAAGTTGTATCAGTAGTTCGATGTGATTTGATGTGGCAGGATTTTCATACAACTGTATAAAATCATATATTTTATAGTTGAAATAGGGATACTTGTCATCTTTTACCACCTCATGTAGTATGCAGGGCCTGATATAAATCTCACAAATGCTCAACATTAAAGCAGAAATCAATTTTAATGAATTCAGAATACAAATGAGTCATAAAGTTTAGATGGAACAGTGACAAGGAATTCAGAAATGTTTTCCAGGTATAACATGTCGAATTGCTTCCGAGAATTTCACTGTCGTATCACTATCATCATTCACATTAGATGCGAATCAAGCGTAGACCTTGCGTTAGAACACAACTCCATAAAGAAAAAAAGAGAAAAAACGGATCCTGCTCATTTGCTTCAGTGATTTTTGCCGGACTGGAGCGTAAATTTTCATTGAGTCGTTTTGCTCTTGTTATTTTTAATGTATACAAGTGATATGGTTGTTGGCCTGGAAAACAAGATTGTTCAGTATGCCGATGAGGCAACACTTGTGGGTGTTGTGAAGTTTCCACTTAGAAAAAATGAAGCTGTACTCTGTAGTACTGGTCTCAGTCATGACACGGAGCAGATCAGTGCCAGCATTGGACTTAGAGCCATCAGTAAATATAAAACTTGTATCTACATGCTCTGATACATGCTCTAAAAATATGGCCCTCATTTCCTCATCAGATTTATCCCTCTTTGCTCCATTGAAGTACCTGCAGAATTTCACATCAGGTAACCTCCAGACAGGAGTACTGGGATACACAAAGCGGATAATGGGAAAGTTTTTAATATTTGTATCCTCTAAAAATTTTTAAATTCCATCACTAAAAGGAGTGGGATACCTTGGATGACTTTCATAAAAACCGTTAAAAATATTTCTATTCGCCACAGCAAATGCCAGAGATTTGGGGAGTCTTTGCACTCTAAACCAGTACCGAAGTAATGATGACTGGCGATAGAGTTCAAGGGGCATCTCTCCTGCATCAACTAGCAAACTAGGTATTGGTGATGAACGGAAAGCTCCTGGGGCTATACGAATACCTGAATGATGCACTTAATCTAAAATTTTTAAGTTAGATGAGGAAGCTGAAGAATAAACTTCACAACCATATGACAGCTTTGACAAGATTAATGATTTATGAAGCTTTAGTAAAAGATTTCTATCAGCTCCCCAACTGGTGTGAGAAAGCACCTTTAAGATGTGTAGAGCTTCTAGGCTCTTTGCTTTTATATGTTTGATATGGGGGACCCAAGTCAATTTACTGTCAAAAACTAGGCCTAAGAAGTGTGCCTGTTCTACACATGGGATTCTACGGCCATACAAATAGAGGTCTGGATCAGGATGCACTCCCCTGATCCGACAGAAGTGGACAGCAGTAGTCTTGCTTACAGAGATTTTAAAACCGTTTCTCAGCCCAACTTACTATTCTATTTATTGTTAATTGTAGCTTTCTTTCTGCTACAGTCATCCAGGTGGTAGCAAGTCATCCACAAACAGTGTCTTTAAGACCTCTCTTGGAATAACAGCTGCAACACTGTTTATGGCCAGAGCAAAAAGTGTTACACTGAGAACACTGCCCTGGGGAATACCTTCTTCTTGGCACTTTTTCTCTGATAAAGTACTGCCAACTTTAACTTTAAAATACCTACGATGTAAAAATGATTTCTCAAATAAAGGTAATTTGCCTCATAGACCACTACTATGCATAGTCTTCAGAATCCCATGTCTCCAAGCAGTGTCATATGCCTTTTCTATATCAAAAAACATGGTGTTGTTTGGAGACAGAGGTTACAAGTTGCAGTAAGATGTCCAGGGTGGAATGCATTTTTTGAAAACCACACTGAGAAGGTGTTAGAATATTGTTGCGCCCTAGATACCACATCAGTCTTACATTTACCATTTTTCCATCAATTTACACAAACAGCAAGTTAAAGCAATGGGGTGGTAACTTGCTGCACAGAGAGGATCTTTTCCAGGCTTAAGGAATGGTAACGTGGTAGCTAATTCCCATATGCTAGAGTAGCTGCTTTCATCCCATATTCTATTGATAATACTTATTATAAAAAGTTTTGCGTTCCTTGAAATGAGTTTAAACATTTCATAGGGAATCTCATCTGGACCAGGGGCAGTGTTCTTGCTCCTAGATAAAGAAGAGTCAAATTCCCTTTCAGAAAAAGGCATAATATATGATTCAGCTTTCTGTGCTGAAAAGTCAAGTACCTGTTGTTCTTCCATCATTCTGAAATTATGTCCTGGGGAACTATCTGATTTCTCAGAGACTCGAGTGAAGTGTTCTGAAAACGTATTACTAACTTCTGTGACATCAGTGACATGATTATTATTCACTTTAAGTACTGGAGGAGGATTGGGTGTAAATTTACCCTGAATTTTTCTTATTTTCTTCCAAATGGTACAGACTGGTGTTCTGCTGTTAATAGAGGATACATATCTGGCCCATGCTTGTCACCTGGCAGCTTTCATAGCTTTTCGAAGTCGTGCCCTACACTGTTTGTAAATTAGGACATTGTCCAAGATGCGATGTCTACGGCACCTGGTCAATGATGACCTTGTAGCTCGGTGTAAAAGCCTTAGGTCTTCTGACCACCACGGTACTGGCCGTCTCCTGAATAGTCCTTTAGTTCGAAAAATTGAGTGTAGACCTGCAGTATGTAATGTTCCATTGAGTAGATCAATGGCATCATCTACACTTGGGAGATCTTTTGCATCCCCCTCCAACTCACTCAAGTCTTTGAATTTTCTCCAATTTGCTTTCTCTAAGCACCATCATGGTGATTTTAGAATAGGTGGACCATCATTGGTGTCGATCACAACTGGAGAATGGTCACTGGTATGCCAGTCATCACTTGTTCTCCAACTAAAATCAACACTGCTGTTGGAGCTACGTATTGAAAGGTCAATACAGGAGACGGTGCAAGTCTGAATGTGGTAATGGGTAGGTTCTCCCAGTATTAAGAAGACCTATATCTTCATTATCTATTAAAGATGCCATCATATTCCCTTTTTGATTTGATGTTACATCTCCCCACAATGGATGTCTACTATTGAAGTCACCAAGTAGAAGAAATGGCTCTGGTAGTTGCTGCATTAAGTATATTAAATTCTCTTGGGAAACATGGCTATTGGGTGGAATGTAAAGGGAACATAAAGTATATTTCCTTCTTAAATTAATTCTTACAGCCACAGCTTGAAGTGGAGTATTTAGTTTCACTTGGTAGTGTGGAGCGTCTCGACGGATGTAGATGAGGGATCCACCATGATTTCCCACTTCTAGATCAAATTTAATGCTATAGTGAACATATTCCCTAGGACAAAGGGTATATTCACCTAGCATGGTCTCCTGCAAACATACCCCTACAGGAGAGTGCTCATCGATCAAAAGCTTCACTTTCTCATACTTCGCTCTCAGTCCCTGACAGTTCCACTGAATAATGGAAGTGAATTTATTCATGTTTAGGACCAACATTGTGGTTCCTTTTTACCAGACTGGGAGATTTCTTTTTTCTACTAGGAGGAGGCCTTTTGGTGGAAAGTTTTGTTGGCTTCTTGGGAGGAGTTATCGCCTTCGTAGAGCCAACATCTTTTCCTTTTCCTTCAATGTCTTTGACACTGAAGGGTTTTTTAGTTTCTTTGCTTTCCATCTCTATCGAGACAGAGAGAGCAGAGGTGTTCTCTAAAGAGACCACCTCAAGTGTCTGTACTGCTGGCAGTAGCCAGAAGTACCAGCGAGGACTGGCACCTGGGGACCAGCATCTGCTGGTTTGTCCTCCAAAGAGGAATTGGCACCAAGAGAAGCTGGCACCAGACCAGCAACCACTGGCCTTGCCTCCAAAGAGGCAGATGGTGGAGGGTGTGTCTCTACTGACACTTCAATTTTATTCAGTTCCATACTTGTGTCTTTCTTGTTGGCTCTAGTGAACCTCGTCTTTACATTCTCATCATCAGTTGACTCGGATGATTCAGTTAGCTGTCTTTTTAATGATTCATTATTTGATTTTCCTTTGGTGCTCTTAACTTGGGTGTTTTTATTTGTCTCTTTCTTTTGGTTTCTTAATTTTGCTACTACAGAAGCAAAACTTAGACCAGGTCTTACAGTCTTTGCTTTGGCTCTCTCTTGTGCTTTCTTAAATATTGTTCTTTCTATTACTCGGATTGCTTGGATTTCTTTTTTGAGTAAATATACATCACACTGCTGAGATGATGATGCATGTCCCTCACCACAGTGAACACATTTAGGTTCCCTGGTGCACATACCATGCTCATCTTCTCCACAGTTGACAAAGACTGCAGGATTTTCTTGCAATTTGGATCGACACGATTGTAGGGTGTGTCCAAAATGCTGGCAATGGAAACACCTTCTGGGTCTTGGGATGTACTGTTTTATCTTAAAGCTATACCAGGCTGCTGACACACATTCTGGAAGTCTTAAAGTATTAAAAGTTAATATTAAGGTAGTCTGAGGTATTCTGTTATTATCAACCTTCTTTGTCATCCTGTCCACCTTTATTACACCCTGGTCTTTTAATTCTGTTAAAAGTCTCTCCTCAGAGAAAGCCATCAATTGAGGGGCATAAATCAAGCCCTTTCTGGAGTTCAGGCTGGAGTGGGGAGTGCACTCAACTGTAACTCCCACATGGTCTGACAATCCCATCAACTTGACGCTCTCCTCTGGGGAGATGCCTTCTACTAGAAGCATATTTCCATTTTGAGGTGTTATTTTTGGCTGTCTGCCACAACATTTCACTATTTCCCTGTTTACTTGAAAAATATCTATAGTGTCACCTTCAAGCTTCAAATTTAGGTATTTATTAAAAGATTTGGGTACAAAGACCCCAGGAGATATTTTATACTTTTTATTTCTCTTCATGACAAATGGTTCCAGTGTGACAATACTGGAGCCAGATGCTTTTTGTTGAGATTTCCTGGCCGTATACCTACTCGCATTGTTTTGGGTCGTCAACTGTGTCCGTCTGTCATTCGACCCAGGGATACTACATTGATCATGGGGACCAACCATGAAAAATTGAAGTTCGGGTTGCGTGGGAAAGTCCATTGACGAAAGCATAGGGTCATCAGCAGAGATGGGGGGGTTGCCATATAACGTAAAAACTGAATTCATCCAGATATTCCCCATACCCACCATGGAGTCACACTTAAAGGATGGGTCATCCCTTTAATTAGGGTTGTCCTAGGGGTAATTACCGGATATACACCCTATCTCCAGTGCTAAGGCGTCATGATGTCCGTCGAGATCAGACCCAGCAATGATGATAGGGTTTGACATTAAACTTTCCCCTCGCTCGACCACGTCAGGTACTAGAGTTCTACGGGTGAGATGGCATGCCGTCCATCCTCACCCTCCTTCAAATCCCAAAATTTAGACTAAATCATGTCCAAAACCAAGCCAATAGTCTTCATCACAGAATCCATACCTTATAGGGGGAGAAAGGCAGAAAGATGAAATTATTTTAGTAGAAGGAAAAGGGCTGACTTATTTAGTTGGATCAACAGCTGGGCACCAAGGCCCTGTGAGAAAGCAGTTCCCACCTGGCATCAGGGCCCAGCTGCTGAACCCTAAGCCCCCCTCCCCGGCAAGGCTTCAGCATCTGGGGGGAGGTATTGTGCGAAAGGCCTCTTATATTTATAACCGTGACACAATCAGTTCTGCCTGTTTTAGGTAACTTGTCCTTCCTTTAATAGAATATTGTTCGCCTGTATGTGGATGTCTGCTCCTGCCAGAGATATGCCTTTTTTAGACAGTGGTTCGTGGTGGTATGTTATTGTTCCGAACATGAACCGTTAGGACTTGAACCATTGACGGATGGTCTCTTGTCTGTCAATTTTTTTCAAGTTTTTATTTTAACAGAGATCTTTCACATTCACAATGAATTTCTGACCCTCTTTTCGTGCCGAGAACGACCAGTGTTATTGAACAGCAACACTGATATACAGTAAATATGTCGAACTTCTCAGATCCAAAGGTCCTTTATTCCTCACTCCGTTGGAGGCTGTGATAACTTATTTCTGTATATCCTATTGCCTTCTGTTATTTCTTTCAAATGAACACCATATTATTTGGAAGCTTGAATCTCAAGTCAGCGGCCCCTGTTGGCTTGTTCCATATGAATAGGGTTCATAATAATAATAATAATAATAATAATAATAATAATAATAATAATAATAATAATAACAATAATAATAATAATAATAATACGGATAAAAACTTGGGTACGTTTATACTTTTGTATGGACTGCGTGAAATTTCTGGGATAAAAACCGCTTAAAACGTCATTGTTAGTTTACAGAATGAAATCAGTCTTAAGGTCAAAATCGGAAGACAAATCAGAATATGGTTTGTAACCGTTTGGTGTTATATTAATGGGAAGAAAAGAAAAATGATGATTGTCGTCTTCGGCACTATAGATGATCAGTTTTTTTTATTAAGTGATTAGTTACATGAACTCACACTGATTTATGATCAAGATGGAAGCAAAGTCCGCTGTTAAATTTGCGCTCGGTACCTATCGCGGCCCCTGAATGTGGCCTTGTAACACCTGTAAGGAAGGGTTTTTCATTCTTAAGGGAATTTTCTTTCTATAGCCGTAACTGAGAGTGTAATTAAGCCCTTTTTTTGTTTTTGTTTTTGCAGATTCAAAAGACTTGAAAAGACGAAAATTTAATGATCTGTTGGTGTATGACGAGGGAAAAGGGCTCTCGTAAGGAAGGGACAGCTACGAAAGAAGGAAGATTAGAACTCATGAGTAAAGAGAAGAGGAAGGATGTAGATTCATCGAATGGTCTGAAAGCACAAGAATAGAATGGAGAAGAGTCAGTTCATCAAAGAGAGCTCCGAGATGACACGGAAGTCAGAAGCCAAAACGATATTCGACGGAATGGAAAAACCGATTACTGATGCGAACCACGCCCCGTAAACGTGCGCGCCATAAATTCAATCTCACAAGTACGCCATAATCTCATCAGCCAGAGGGTGATGTTAATGATGGTAAAGCTATACTATTGGGAACTGTAAAATTGAAACTATCTTGAAAACAATCAAGAATTGAAGAGCAGGATTATTTGGAAAGAACCAGTTTTACAATTGCATAGATAGAATGAATTTACAATGAGGAAGTGGTAAAGGTTCTAGTATGTTATTATAAATTTTTAACGAGTCTTAATTAACTTTTTCTATTTTTTATCTATTATTTTATAATCTACATACAATATTTATGATAGTTCTTTACAATGAAATCAGCATGACTTGGTTCTACTATGTAAAAATAATAGAACTATAATGAATTACATACTTCCAAATATCCCCAAACGTTTTTGTAATCTTATTAACGTTATAAAAAAATAATTTTGTATCATTTTTGTATTGCATGCACTTCATTCTTACACGCTCTTTTATATTTTCAGGCAATAAAGTTGTGTTTCTGCATGACCACATAGTTGTAATATAAGAACGCAGCAGTAAGATACATGTTGCCTCAAATCTATTTAAGAACCAATCAAATATAGGTCTGCTTATCTTATAAAAATAAAATAAATTGATTGCATTTTCTATCCTATTACACTGATTTCATAAATTATTTCCGGACAGTTTGAGCGTGTACAATTTTTTTTATTTGTCATTAATACATCATGCAGATACTAATGTATAAGATCTTTATCAAAACACTCATAAATTTACTCTCATGAAAATTTACCCATATTAGTTACCAGTTAAAAGGGGGATATCTTGATTCAACGGTAATAAGCACTTTTTTTTGTAATAAGCACTTTTTTTGTAAAAAAAAATGGTACAATATCTTATTGGGAATCATTAGAAACATAGGACACAAACTATACATGTATCTACTCCATCCAAAATATTATAAAAAGGAACTGGATGGTTACCTACTAAACCTACACTTACTTCTCTGGAGATCAAATTCACCAATCTTAGGGAAGAATAATGTAATAACAAATATTCCCCTCTGGGGGATAGTACCGTCAGTGCACTTCATGCGGTGCACTGTAGGCATTGCTTAAGGTTCTTTGCAGCGTTCCTTCGGCCCCTAGCTGCAAACCCCTTTCGTTCCTTTTACTGTACCGCCTTCCATATTCTCTTTCTTCCATCTTATTTTCCCCCTAGATGCTGACCCCTTGACGTGGGTAGGGGGCTTAGGGACCAGCAGCTGGGGCGTGATGCCTGGTGGGGTTGCTTTCCCACTGGTCCTTGGGGCCCAGCTGCTGATCCAACTAAATTAGTCAGAACTTTTCCTTCTTTCTGCAATTTTTTCATTCTTACTAAATCCTTCTCCTTCATGTAATTTTTTTTTTTTTTTGGATTAATTATGTGGAAATTTCCACCTTTGCTAAAATTTACTGGACCTGGTAAACAGAAGAGATATCATAGCTGGGACTGGGGTTTTATATCTGAAGCTAAATAGTGGGAACCGTGGCAGGACCATCAACTGCCCGATAATGTTCGGACCTGAGTGATATCAGGCGGAACTATTTTGCAGGGCTGGACCACGGATTCCAGGGGGTCTAGTTTTGTGGATAGGACTCTCGGCATTCTGTCCGGTTTGCCCATAATGTGATTAGAGTGGGGATGATTGTATTCTGGTAATACTCTCAGTCCTATCAAGCGGGTTTGGCTTACACTTGGGCCACTCTAATTATGTTGTGCCATCCCCCTGTGGGGTAGGGTAGGGATGCGGCCATTTGGTAGTCGGTTCTCACTTGTGCCATTAGTGGAAGAATAATCTCCATGAAAGGTTGATGATATCTTTTTAAGGTTTTCAGGTTTATTGTATATATAGATATCTATATATATATATATATATATATATATTTTTTTTTTTTTTTTTACTTTGATCTTTATGGAATCAGAAAATAAAGATACAAGTACCCCTGGACCCTTTGATGGCGGTAAATCGGCACAGGTAACGACTACTGGAACCTCCCCTGATAACCTTCCTCTGGAAAAATCAAAAAAATCTTCTAGTGTAATTACACTGAAACCCTATGCTCCTGTACAGAGTAAAGGGAAATTAAGCAGAGACATGTTTGATATTGGACCTAGAATATTTGAAAAGTCATATGAAAAGTATTTAACTTTAAATTTGGAAGAAGATGGTTATGATATTTTTGCTGTATATCGAGACATTGTGAAGTGTTGTGGCCGTGAGCCTAAGATTTCCCATGAAGGTAGAGGAAAGCTGACGGTGGAATCTACCTCAGCCAAAGAGACTGAAAAACTGAAAATATTATCACACCTTGGAGGAGTCAAAGTACAATGTGGAGCACATGCTTTTTGGAATCACTCCAAGGGAATGATATATGCTCCCCAACTGATGACATACGCCGAAGAAAAACTTGTAGAGGAACTAAAAGATCAAGGTGTAATAAGAGTTGAGTGAATGAAGAAGGTAAATGTAGTCTTTGTACCACTTCCCAATTTGATTATTACATTTAATTCTACTAGATTACCTACTGTAGTAAAAGCAGCCTGGCTACATTTCAAGATTAAACAATATATCCCAAGACCGAGGAGATGTTTCCATTGCCAAGAATTTGGACATATGTTAGGGTCCTGTAGACAGAAACTGCAAGGCAAGCCAGCCATTTGTGTCAAATGCAGTGAACCAGAGCATGGCATATGTAATAATCAAGCCAGATGTATACATTGTGGAGAAAATCATCCATCATCTTCACTTAATTGTGATGTATACATCATGGAAAAAGAGATTCAAACTTTAAGGGTAACAGAACGTATCACATTTAGGGAGGCAAAAGAGAGAGTATCGAATCAATATGTTAGACCAGGAATATCCTTTTCCAGTGTCGCTGCCAACTGAAAGAGAAATATAAATGTTAATAAGGATAATTTGAATAAGAAACTGGTAACGACCCTTACTCGTGCCTCTTTGGAGGTGGCGCCAATTGTTGCTGGCGCTCCTTCCTCTTCGGAGGCTGCGCCAGTGATTTCTGGTGCTCTTGCCTCTCCGGAGGCTGCACCAGTGATTTCTGGTGCTCCTGCCTCTTCGGAGGCCGTGCCAGTGATTTCTGGTACTCCTGCCTCTTCGGAGGTGGTGCCAGTTGATTCTGGCACTCCCACCTCTTTAGAGGCAGTGCCGGTGGTTTCTGGCACCATTGCTTCTATGGAAGCAGAACCAGTGATTTCTGGTACACCTTCCCCTGTGGAGGCTGTGTCGGGTATACCTGGCACTCCCACCTCTCTGGAGGATGTACTAGCTATAAATGCTTTGGAAGATGCACCAATGTCCAATCCTCACACCCCTCCTCAGGCGACACCAGCTTTGTCTGCTGTTCCTGAGACTGATAACCCTCTAAAAAGGAAGGCAGCCCTAAGTAATCGGTCTCCTTCCAGAAAAAAAGAGCAAGGTTGTAAGCTGAAAGCTCTTAAAAGAGGCTCTAATGTAACAGCCTCTAAAGGAAAATAAAATTCATTAATTTTCTCCTGTGGAACTGTCAGGGATTGAGAGCTAAATGGGAAGAGTTAAGGCTGCTCATATCAAAAGTGTCTCCTGTTTGTATAGCTCTGCAGGAGACCATGATTGGTAATAATATGTGCCCCAGCCCACGAGAGTATACATCCTATCACTCCACCTATAATTTAAATGTTGGAAGCCATGGTGGTGTTGTTTTGTATGTTTGAAATGACACCCCACAAAATCCTATTATTATTCAATCAGCATTGCAAGTGATTGGTGTGCAGATCCATTTGCAAAGAAAATATACAGTATGCTCTCTCTATCTACCACCTAACGAAGTCTTCCCCATCAATGAATTCAAATCTCTTATTCAACAGTTACCACGTCCTTTTCTTATTTTGGGAGATATGAATGGCAGAAACCCTCTTTGGAGTGATATCATCACCAATCAAAGAGGAAGGTGCTTAGGTTCCATCATAGAAGATGAAAATGTGGGGATCCTCAACTCTGGGGAGTCTACGCATTTTCATGTTCAAACAGGCATGTTATCAGCAATTGATTTATCTATATGTAGTGATGACTGTCTTATTGAATTTACTTGGAAAGCTATAAATGATAGATTTACCAGTGACCATTTTCCAATAGTGGTGAGTGTAGCATCAAGTCCTCCATCTTCAAGGCTACCCAAATGGAACATTGGTAAAGCTGATTGGTCAACGTTCCAGGAGCACAGCTCAATAGATGACTCTGCTGATGACTTTCCCTGTGTAGATGACGCTCTTGACTTTTTGAATACAATAATGTTCTCAGCTGGTCTTCAATCTATACCTAGGACTTCAGGCAAATTTCTCCGCCGACCAGTTCCCTGGTGGACTCGTAAATGCCAGGAAACCCATAGAACTATGAGATCTGCCTTCACCAGATACCGCAGACAAAAATGTGAGTATTATCGTGTAGAATTTCGAAAAGCGAGAGCTCATTTTCGCATGGAAATCAAAAAAGCACGAAAAGAATCTTGGACAATTTTCATATCTTCACTAAATTCAAAAACTCCTCTGACCCTAGTTTGGAAGAGAGTTAGAAAAATAGCAGGCAAGTTCACTCCTTGTCAACCTCCAGTTATCAAGGTGAATGGTTGCGAGGTAGCAGACCCCCAGTTAGTGGCAAATGAGTTTGCTAATCATTTTGCTAATGTTGTGAAGAAAAATGATGATAGACCCTATTCAGCTCAAAGACGGATAATGGAACAGTCGAAATTGATTTTAATACCTCAAGTCATGAGCAGTACAATGCTCCTTTTACTATTAGAGAATTTGAATCGGCCTTGAATAAATGTAATGAATCAGCTCCTGGACTGGATGATATAACATATAAAATGATTAAGCATACCCCTGAAAATACCAGACTTTTCATATTAAGCCTAATTAACAGAATTTACCGAGAACATATCTTCCCCAAGCTTTGGGAGAAGTTAAAATTACTGCCATTTGTGAAACCTGGAAAAGATCCATTCAAGATAGAAAATTATCGTCCTATTGCATTGACATCTTGTTTATGTAAGATCATGGAAAAAATGGTGAACACACGATTGATGTGGTACTTGGAGAGGGGTAAATACCTTTCGCCTGCTCAGTGTGGTTTTCGGAGTATGCACTCCACAACTGATGTATTGGTACGAATGGAATCTTCAATATGTGAAGCTTTTGCCAACAAACAGCATCACATCACTGTTTTCTTTGATCTAGAGAAGGCTTATGATACAACATGGAGATATGGCATTTTGAGGGTCCTTTATGAATGTAACCTGAGAGGCAATTTGCCCCTGTTTATTAAGGCTTTTTTAAAAAATAGGATATTTCAGGTTCAGGTTGGAGCAACATTGTCAGATGTGTTCAATCAAGAAGAAGGAGTACCACAAGGAAGTGTTTTAAGTGTAACCTTGTTCGCCTTGGTAATCAATGGGGTTTCTAAAATAATTCCCCCAGATATAACCTATACCCTATTTGTAGATGACCTGTCAATTTCCTTTGCAGCATCAAGGATGGCAGTGGCTGAACGCCGCCTTCAGCTCTGCATTGATAATATAGTAAAATGGGCTGAGGTTAATGGTTTTAGATTTTCTGCCAGTAAAACGATAACTATGCACTTTTGTCGTATAAGGGGAATCCACCCTGATCCAGATCTATTCATTCATAGGCAGAGAATTCCTTGTATTGGTGAAACAAGGTTTCTTGGTTTGATTTTTGATAGTAAGCTGACTTGGATTCCACATCTGAAATATGTTAAGGCAAAATGCTTGAAAGCAATGAATTTGCTGAAAGTCCTGTCTCACACTTCGTGGGGTGCAGACCGAACTCAGATGTTGAGATTATATAAAGCCTTGGTCTTTTCAAAATTAAGTTATGGGTGTGAGGTGTACACTTCTGCGAAGCCAAATAGCCTTAAAATGCTCAACTCAATTCATCATGGAGGAATACGATTATGTACAGGAGCATTTAAATCATCTCCCACCGAGAGCATGCTTGTAGATGCTGATGAGGTGCCACTGGATCTTCATTACAAGCGTCTGCTGGTTCGGAGCTGGTATAGATTCCAGAGGCTACCTAGGTCTTTAACCAGCATTTGTATGAAAAATGAAAGGCATTGGCAGTTTTATGAAAATCACCCCAAGCAACCTCATCCATTTGCTTTTAGAGTAAATTTTATTGTCTGTGAATTAAATATGCCAAGAATCGAGATTTTACCAGCAAAATATTCAGTTAGTCCTTCCTGGAACTTTCCAGAGGTAAAATTTTGTAGATATTTTAACTTTACCAAGACAGAATTGTCCAGTGAGGCCATGCGGTCAATATTTTTAGAACATTCCGTGCAACATGATGACTCCATTGCAGTTTTTACGGAAGGCTCCAAGTCAGATGCTGGCGTCGGCTTTGGTGTAGCCTTCCCTGATGTAGAGAGAAGTGGCAGGTTATCATCTGTTGCATCGATTTTTACAGCAGAATTATATGGAATTTTAAAAGCTTTAAAGGAAGTTTTAATTCGGAATGAAAAATAATTTATTATATATTGTGACTCAAGAAGTGTTCTTCAGTCACTGGAATTTTTTAACCCTTTAAACCCTCTGATTTTAGATATATTGGAATGGCTGCTTTTACTAAAAAGAAGAGGGAAAGAAATAAAGTTCTGTTGGGTGCCGTTCCCATGTTGTGGTGGACTGGGAGGGAATGAGAAAGCTGACCAACTTGCAAAGTCTGCAGTCAGCTCCTCAGAACCCACAAGATGCCTACTACCATATCGGGATTTGTATCCTCTAGTAGGTCAGAGAATTAAAAAATGTTGGCAGTCCCAGTGGGAGGATATTTTAAATAATAAAAAAATGCGTTGTATCACGTCATCAGTGTCTCCTTGGTCATATCCGTATATGCCAAGGAGACAAGAAACGATGTTGTGCCGATTGAGGATTGGACATACAAGACTCACCCATGGGTTCTTGATGTCTCGTGAAAATCCTCCGTTTTGCGAGAACTGTACTGTGCCCTTGACTGTGAGACATTTGCTGGTTGAATGTCCCAGATTCTTGAGTTTGAGACAGGTTACTGTCTTGGGGTCGTGACAGAGTAGGTAATTTTATCCTAGCTACAATTCTTGGAAAGGATTGTAATATAGAGCAGTTATATATTTTTATGAGGGAGGCGGGCCTCCTTAACCAAATTTAAATTATACATAGATTGTCTATGTAAGAACTAATATATGAACAAAATTTTTATATAATATATTTATAGATCTTTTTATATGAAGTTTATCAAAAATTTAATTTTTTTTATATTTAATTTATTTCGGTGTCAATTACCCAGATGTTGTGACGCCAGATATAATACACAATCAATCAATCAATCATCTTACTTTTCACCCTTTCCGAACAATTGCTTCATAGTGCAACTGCCAGGTTTTCGTCCTGTTACACCTATCAACCATTTTACTGTCAGTTTCCGTTTCAGCGCTAAATGGCCTCATAGGTCCCAGTGCTTGGCCTTTGGCCTAAATTCCATATTCAACTCAACTCAACAACAAATATTGCACACCCTTATTACCTATATAAGTTTTCAGAAAAGAGTTGATTAATAATAACGCAAAGGCTTTCGTAACAGTCAAACATATTCAAACCTCCTCTCTTTTTTTCAACCTCCTCTTTTTTTCCTATACGCAGTAGTTCTTTTCACTGGCTCATATCCCGTAACTATGTCTTAAAGGATCATCATCATCGGCCGTTGCTAGTCCACTGCAGGAAAAAGGTCTCAGACATGTCCTTCCACTTCCGCATGTTTATGGTCTTTCTATGCCATTCTATACCCGCAAATTTTCTTAGCTCGTCAATCTATCGTCTTCTCTTCCTTCCCTCGCTTCGTTTGCAATCTCTAGGAACCCATTCTGTTATTCTTTTTGTCCTTCTGTTATCTGCTATTCTCATTACATGTCATGCCCACGCCCATTTCTTTTTCTTACTTGTTAGAATATCCTCTACTTCAGTTTGCTCTCGTATCCATGTTGCTCTTTTTCTGTCTCTTAGTGTTGTTCCCATCATTATCCTTTCCATGGCTCTTAAATTTGTAACTAGCTCATGTTCTAAGGCTTTAGTAAGGCTCCAAATTTCTGATGCATAAGTTAATACTGGTAGGACCATCTGATTACCTACTTTTCTTTTTAGAGAAAGTGGCATTTTACTTTTCATAATCTCATTTTGTTTACCAAAAGCTCTCATCCCATGCTTATCCTTCTTTTAATTTCGGTCTCATGTCCTGGGGAAACACTTACTGTCTGTCCTAAATACATATATTCATTAACAATTTAGCGGTTCGTCCATAACCCTTATCTGTTGTCTCTCTGCATTTTCATTGAACATTATCTTAGTTTTACTCTTATTCATTTTCAGTCCTACATTTCTGCCTTCTCTTTTCAAATTTTTCACTGTCTTTATGTAGTTTTAGGATTGTTGTACTACCCATATAGATATCTTAAAGATTCATCTATTCCCGGCTTTTGAAGGGATTTTATTACTGCTGAAGTTTTGACAGAATCAAAAGCTTTCTCATTGTCTATAAATGCCATACATAGTGGTTTGTCATACTCTTGATTTTTCCTTTACCTGGTGAATTACATGTATATGGTCAGTTGTTGAATAACCACTTCTAAAACCTGTCTGCTTGATTAAAGTCTAGCTGTCTTTCTAGTCGGCCTAATATGATCTTTGTAATAGATATCTTATATATTACTGAGAGTAAACTTATTGGGCGGTCATTTTTCAGGTCTTTTGTGTCCCCCTTTTTGTGAATTAATATAATGATAAAGTTTTTTCAAGGTGTATTTATAAAGCATTCTTGCAAGTAGTTTGTGTAAAGTTCAGCCGGTTTTACTATTATAAAATCTTCTCCATCCATTATTAAATCAATTGTTAGGCCATCTCCTGCTGATTTGTTTCTTTTCATGCCTTTTAATGCTTTTATTTACTTCTCCTACTGTTACTTTTGGTACCGGCTCAGGTGTTTCAATATTTCCATTGACAAAGTTATTTCCTGTATCACTATTGTACAGCATTGTATAGAAATCCTCAGCAATTTTTATCACTCCATCTTTTAAAGCAAATATCTGTTGGTACCCTGTTCCGAGTCTTCTTTTTCATCAACTTGATGCTTTTTCCCTTCTTTAGCGTCTCCTCAATTTTGTTTCGATTGTGTTTAAGAATGTCTTGGGTTTTTAGTTTGTTTATTGTTTTGGATAGTTCTGCAAGTTCTATTTCATCTCTCTTGGATTTTACTTTCATTTCCAAAATCGTTTCTTTATTAAGTTTTTGGTGTTTTCTGATAGTTTTCCTTAATCTTGTTTAGGAACTTTTCCACCTATCTCTTGTGCTGATTCCAATACAAATTTTGTTCAGTTACTATTCATTTCTTCTTTACTTGCTTCCATTTCATCATATAGCTGGGAGTATGATGGATTTTGACTCAAACTTCTCTGGGTGAAGGGGAGTCTATGGTAAAAATTTGGTAGCCCTAGCTCCAACTCTAAAAGTGATAAAACATGAGGGGATATGATAATGGGGGGTTATGACCCCCATAGAAACGGCCGTCGAATTTCGGAATATGACGAAAACCTTTTGGGGTAGCCCAAAAGTTGTATAAAATGAGGGGGTATAAAAAAAGGAGGGTTTGGCCGAGGCCACCGAGGGAGAAGGCCTGTTCGATGTTTTGTGACGTAAGCAAGGATGGTCCAAGCTGCTAGCACTGACTACACTGCCAGACGAAAGAAATGTAAACAAAACCTCACCAAAATCGATCATTTTTGGTCTGCCATTTATTAATTTACTTATTTTTGTCGTCTACACTAATTAGTGTACACCAAATAATACTTACTCGAATCACAAATTATGAGAGTAATATAAAATACTGAACCAAAAGAATTTGTTTAGTTACAATACAGTGTATATCAAAGAACAAACGTTTATCGTTATTAAAAAATATTTATACATTAATGGTCAAATTGCAAGACGGCAGTACATTGGTTTATATCACAAAAAACCATGGTTCATTCTACTATATATGAATGAAATAATTCTTTCCTTCATACAGCCATTATTTGGTAGTTAAATTCTCTAACTTTCTCTTTGGCTAATTTTTCTATGTTTTTCTGTACTATAACCTTCATTACTTATTAAGCAGCATATCTATCATTTACCCCATGACCTTTAAACGTTTAAATTCATGATTGTCGACCAAATGTAAAATCTTGACATTCGCATTCTGAATAAAAAGGCACAGAGATTTTTTCCAGTAGTTAGTAAAGCTTGAACGATATAACAAAAACACAATATTACCAGCTCTGATGAATAATCAAATTTATTCAGTCATTAACTAGAACTATTTAAATACGAATTTTAGCATTGGCAAGTGTTTGAATGCCTGACCATCTAAAATTATTGCCAAAAATTAAATAATTTAGTTTTATAACAGCAATGCAAAATACATTGCAGTGTTAGAAATACATTCAGCAGTATCAGCTCTCTGGAGTTATTGAATATCTGCTTAATGAGATTCATATCATGAACCCCTGTAGAAATCTTGAAAAATACCAAGTGATGTACTTCAGTAACATGTAAAATGCATGTACTGGGCTTAACTGTAGGTAGGGCATTGTGGCATACTGTATGATATTTCATTAATCTGTACTCAAGTTTTACCTGTGGAAGAAGAAAGATAGTCTTTTAGTAATTTTACTTGTATATATGAGAACTGAAACCTAGTAATGCAATGAAGATAGGTTAGGTTAGGTTATTGAAATTTCTAATGTAGCCCCCTGTTTTGAACCTGTAACCCTTAGAATACTATGCCAGTCTACTTTTATTCACCTTAACCCATCTAGGCACAAAAGGTTTGTCCCATACCTTTGTTTTTCTTCACAGAAAAGAAGGGTTTTTCGCCCTTGGTGATTATACCTCCTATAGTAAGCAATGTGTTAATAGTGTTTCCACGTAATACCCGGTGTGTAAGCCGGAGAGTGTTGTGCAACTGCAGATATACTAATATTCTTTCTGCTCCAATCAGTGCCTTAGAAATCTTTCAAATCACAGCAACTTGAGGCCTATTGTTCCTGGGAAATGGGTAAAAGAAAGCAATGTATGTGTTAGTGCTTGACCCCTCCCTTACCACAAAAATGTCACATGACCAACCTCCAACCGTTGCGCAAGTGACCCTGGCACCTACTGGTCCCTGTGCCCCACATACAAGTTCCGTACTCACGAACAATTGTCTTTACTATATACAATACCAATCGAACCGTTCTGATGCCTTCTCCAATGAGGAAATCAACGTTGCATATACGAAATGCAAAGATCTGATATCAGAAGGCATTCTCAAGGAGCGATCCGCAAAGAACTTATCCTCTCACAAGAAAATATCGTATATCACTAAGTGGCTAAGGACCTGCTTGGTGGAAATCTACACCGATGACCCTTACAATCTGCCTCCAAAGGGGCCTGCTGACCTAAGCCTACCTGCGGTGTACCACACGGCAGAAACTGCCTTCCAAAACAGCAAAATCTCTCTCAGAAATAATTGGAAAAAACTCGGAAAAAATTGAGGAGACAAATGGTAAATTATCAAGCATCTGGGACGTGATCAAAGGACTACAGGAATCCCTAAACAGTCTTAAAACGGTGGAAACAATAACCTCACACAGATCTGGGATGCGATCAAAGGAGTGCAGGGATCGATAGACAATTGCACAGATAGCCACCAGACTCTTACGAATGTGGCATCCAGTTTTTCCTCGCCTCCCAGCAACACGGAAGTGCTCCCGTCTCCTATAGACCGTTCTGAGGGGACTGTTGGTCTCCCAACCTCTTCTCCCTCCCCAGTGCCTCCGGTGGAAGATATATCTCCGTTGACGATTACTAGCCCTCGTAATCCTCTCCACCCTATCTCTCCCCCCCCAACCCCCCATTGTAGATGCAGATGAAAGTGATCATGAGGGGTCTGGCAGCTGGCAGATACAAACAAGCAGAAACAAGAGAAGAACCTCTCGTTTGGCCGCTGGACTGGAGCCCAACATTCGTGTTTCACCTCGCCCGACACCTGACAAGAGATGCCACATAGTAATTCACAATCTGCTCTCATCGGTGACGCTAGATGCCATAGTGGTGAGAGTCAAGTTTCTCACTGGCTCTGACCCACTCATCTCTCACGAACTCCCATGCAGGATTAAACATAAAGTGGCTTACAGGATTACCTGCCTATTTCAACACCTCGACATTCTTAAAGGCAAGAATTTCGGTCCTAATATATTAGTTTCAAGATATAAATTATTCCGGGATCAACCACCCCCAGGGGAACTTACTGACACTCCAACCAGGGTCATTTCCACCGCAAGTGCCAGTCAACCCCCCACGGCGAGTGACTGCCCACTCCCCCTGGCTAACCCCCCATCCACCCAAATGATCAGCGCTTTTCACTCTCCATCTTCGTGAGTAGCCATGGATACATTAAACATAATCTCTTGGAATATTTTTGGCCTCAAGCGGAACATTCCTCTCCTGAACATGTTCTGCAAAACCTTCAAAGGCATCATTGCATTGCAAGAAACACTCCTTTGGCCACATGACCTAGCCATCTGCAATTCAGTTCATGAAGACTTCAGAACCTTCTCGACTTCATCGATGCAAGTTACAGATCAAATCATAGCCGGTTGCCCGAAAGGGGGCCTTTCTTTCCTGTGGCACAAATCGTTAGACAATATGATAAAGGTGATGACCTACAGGAGTGACAGATTGCTGGGGCTTCAAGTGACAGTAGTGAACTCTAAAATCCTAATTATTAATGTTTATATACCATGGGAAAATAACAATAATTTTGATCATTACTGCATGATCCTAGGGGAGTTACACAGTATTATTCATGATTCTCCTGCTGATCATATTTGTATAATCGGGGAACTTAATTCTCACCCCACAAAACAATTTTATAATGAACTTACTCGGTTCTGTCAAAATCATGCTCTCCAAATTAGCGATGTAATGCTCCTCCCTCCCTCCTCCTATTCATATGTACATAATAGAGCGGACGCTATTACAACCTCCTGGCTGGACCACTGCATCACATCTCCACAACTTCATGATTTTATTATGACCTGCAATATTAGCTATGATCTTGGAACGGGCTACGATCACATCCCATTACAGGTGTCATTCAGTACCCCCATCCCTCCCTACCGTGAACCCCCTAACTGTTCGCCCACCAGCAGTAAACTGGGATTTTAAAAACCAACAGAAAACCAGATACTTTAGGGTGACCACGGAAACCAGGTTGCGGGTAATAGTTCAACCGGCAGACGCCTTACTTTGTACTAACACAAATTGTAGAAATGACCACCACAGGAGGGATCTGAATGAATTCTATTCGAACATAATCTCCGCTATGCTTGCTTCAGGCAGGATTGCCTACAGATTTCGTCAAGGTAATTCTCGTAATATACCTGGATGGAATGACTTGGTTAAAGATCTGTTTACATACTCACGAGAAATGTTTTTACTGTGGAGGCAAAATGGTAGCCCCAGGGAAGGGCACACTGCATTACTAATGAGACAGGCGAGAGCGCAGTTCAAACTTGCTCTTAAGCACTGCAGGTTAAATGAAAAACAACTAAGAGCCGATGCAATGTCTAGAAACTTAGAATCTGGTGATTATCCTCGTCTTTGGAAAGATATCCAGTCCTTAAATCCCAAAACTAAAAAGCTATCACAGAGAGTAGGGGAAGCAGTCAGAGACGAAGCTATCGCAAGTATGTGGGGTGATCACTTCAACAATATCCTGAATTGCATAAATGATCAAGATTTCCGAAGGGATGTAGATAACCTCCTTACTGACAACATTCAATTTCATTTTGCAGACCGTATTACGCCAGGTAACATCAGCGATGCCATAAACAGCCTACCTAATAATAAATCGCCCGTCTGAGATGGTCTTCCTGCAGAGGCCTTCAAATTCTATCATCCAATAATTTACATTTTGCTAGCTGCCCTATTCAATGCGTGCATAATTCACCGGTTTCTTCTAGACTCCCTACTCTTAGTCCATTTGATACCATTAATCAAAAACAAGCTAAAGGATGCAGCTGATCCTGGCAACTACCGGCCGATTTCAATCACAACGATCGCATCGAAGATACTTGAGTCTGTTCTTCTAGTGAGACTTCTCCCCTTTCTACACACCACTGACAACCAGTTCGGGTTTAAAGCAAACCATTCAACCGACACCTGCATCTACATACTGAAAGAATTGCTGAATTACTACCTATCATCAGCCTCTCCTGTTTTCCTTTGTTTTGTAGATGTGAGGAAAGCATTTGACAGAGTAAACTACCTGAAGCTCTTCCTGAAGCTGCATAAAAGGGGCACACCCTTGTATCTAATTGGCATTTTGCATTGCTGGTTCTCCACACATCAATTCTGTGTCAAATTGGGTAACGTATTATCTTACACTTTCGGCTCCCTAAACGGGCTTCGGCAAGGGGGCATTCTCTCTCCATACCCGTTTAATACGTACACAGATGCCTTGAATGTCAAATTGAACTCACTCCCAATCGGATGCTCCGTCAATGAAACAACTATAAACAACCTCTGTTACGCCGACGTTATGGTTCTGATTTCCCCATCAGTGCAAGGTCTCCAACGACTCATCGACACATGCCGCCAATATGCAGAGGAATTTGATACAATCTACAACGAAACCAAGACCCAGTGCATGTCGCTGCTCCCGAGATCGCTTAAGCATATTGCATTGCAGAACCACAAATTTTCCTCTGAAACCATCGGCTGGAATTTGTGCACGAATTTCCGTATTTGGGTCACATTATCACCGATGACCTAAAAGATACGGCAGACATTGAACAGAGGCGTCGTAAACTATGTGCAGCTGGCAACATGATTGCAAGGAGGTTTGCCTTCTGCTCTTCCGCTCGTACTGCTACAGTATCTATGGGTGTTCCCTCTGGACAAACTATACCCGAGAGACCATGAGACGCATCACTGTTGTGCACAATGACATTCTGAAATGCCTCACAAACACTCCCCGCTACCACTCCACCACACAGATGTTCATAGAAAACCACCTGGACAATTTAAAAATCATTGTTAGGTGAACAATGTCCAGTCTGGTGACCGGAGTGAGAAACAGCAGTAACTCGCTCATACAAAGCATCCTAAGGAGTGAAGCAAGAAGACGATCTAAATTGTGGGAAAGATGGGATCTGCAGTTTTTGTCATTATTGCATTTATTGCTGATATTTTAATTTTTCATTATTACTGTGATTACTATCAAATTAATTTTTTTTTTTTTTTTTACATTCAATTTTTGTATTTAGCCCTCTGGACCTGACTACTGTAACCACCTAAGGTCTCTAATTGTAATTTAAGTTATATAATTTGTGCACTAACTGTTATTACTCTCAATGCATATTTTTTTTCTCACCAATATTATTACTGTTATTACCAGTATTATGATTACTAGCTTTTATGCTACCTCAGCTATTTTGTGGATAAGTGCCGATTATTCATTTTCTTTTTCTTTTTTATCATGTCTCATGTACCTAGTTTGTGTATGTTACTGTCTTTATTTTGTAGATTCAATGTATATGGCCCTGAGCTGAAATAAAGCATATTATTATTATTATTATTATTATTATTATTATTATTATTATTATTATTATTATTATTATTATTATTATTATTATACTGTACTTAAGTTGTGATGAACCTATAACTTCTATGTTTGTGCTAATATAACTCTTGAGTACCTTGTCTGAAGGTTCCATCACACAGTTAGGTATCATGTTTGCAACGTTTTTACCTGAAACAAGGCCCTTGTCCCAATCATTGCAATAATGCTCTTTGCCACATAAAGGCTGCAGCATGCTTTGCTAAATTCATCTGGGGTTTCTCTGCACTTGCAGTACGTAGGTTTACCCTTGTTAGGTTTACGTGTTTGATGTGTTTGCCCTTTCTTTGCTTGTTGGTATTTCTTTTTATATGCTGCTTGCCTTACCTGACTACTGTTACCATTATTAGTCTTGCCTATTATGACATTTAAATTGCTTTTTCCAAAGCTTTATAAGTCCTGAACTGGTAGTTGTTAGACATAGGCTACTCTGGTAGTTGTTGGACACAGGCTACACTGGGTATTGTTGGACACAGGCTACACTGGGTGTTGTTGGACACAGGCTACACTGGATGTTGTTTGGTATAGGCTACACTGAAAGTTCTTTGACTTAGGCTACCCTATATTCGACTCTGTTAAGCATTGGTTGACATGAATTCCTACTAAAATTCAATGTAGGCTCAACCAGTCTTTCTTTATATTGCACCTGACTTTGTTGCTCACAACTTCTACCTAAAATGCAGATTGTATTTATATTGCATTCAAAAGTAATCCAGAGACAAAAGTCAAATAGGTAATACCTGTTACAGTGAACTTATTGCTGAGTTTATCATATTGCTGAGTTTATCTGCTTACCACAGTAAGTTCATCCAATAAAGAACACAAGATGTATCCATGGCTCGCTACCTCATTATGCCATATAAGTTTTATGTTCCAGTTCATAAATAAAACAATGGAACCACAGAAAAAAACCTCGTGTTCAAGTGATGTAAGGGAAGGAAGCTTGAGAGTCGAGTGAGTTGCCAGACAGTCACTCGCCAGCCTTGGAGAGTCGGACTACCAGGGTTGACGTCATCACGTCACATCGAACAGGCCTTCTCTCTTGGTTGTCTTGGTTTGACACCCAAAGAATTTCAGATTTTGACTAAAACCCTTGTTTTAACTCCAAAAGTTGTAAGAAATGAGGGAATATAAAAAAGCTGGGTTAAGATTCCCTTATATATGGCCCTCGAATTTCGGATTTTGACTAAAAGACAAAAATGGTCTTTATAATTATATATATTATATATATATATTATATATTATATATATATATAAATATATAGATATATATATATATATATATATTTTAATATATATATATGTGTGTGTGTAAATATTAAACCATATATAACTCATTAATTTCTGATTTCTGGTGCCTGAGTGGAAAGGTCGATTTCACCCATTATAATTGTATGTCTTTTTAAGTATAGTAACTAATGCCACGATGAGAGTCTTACTTTCAAGAGACTGCGATTGTAAAACAATGAAATTGTGAAATTTGAGTCCTTTGAAATCACGGCAAAAAGGATTTGATACAGTTTAAATATTAATAAAATATTAAAAGCATAAATTTTAAATTACTGTTTGACTATCGATTGTCCATTCTTGAAGTGCTGTTTATCAAGCGGATCGTTCAGCAGCTGAATGTCCAGGCAGTTAGACCTTTGTAACTCTCGCGATTTTCTGTTGGAACCCAGCAACATCTTTGTATTAACAGTCTGCATCCTCTTACCAAATGCCTGTTCTCTGTTTCTTCTTTTCTCCTGAAATTTTGCTACTGTTTCTATACATTCATTACCCTCTCAGTGAGAGAATTCCTTATTACATAAGTGATCATATCGGGTACAATTAGAGGTAAATAGCCTGGGCGGCACTCTATTATTTGTCAAATTTCAGAGCCAGGTCAACGGGAGAAGGGATCTCGTTAGAAAGAGGTTTAACATTCGAGTTATGGGTGATGTCACTCACCCTGAAGGTGGTACAGAAATATCCTTAAGGGTTTGCTCATCGGAATCCAGTGGATGCTGATCCTTAGGTTAGGACTCTTGGCTTTAGGCCGGACACCCATCATCACAGATAAAG
>NC_087213.1:39848136-39963136 GCF_015104395.2 Macrobrachium nipponense
TATAAAGGCTGCTGAATGTATTGAGAGCAAGGTAGGTTCCATTACCATTGGATATACAAAACATTATGGAAAGAACTTGCTGATAAAAGCTGGTAATGAAACCCAAGCAATTTTACTATCTAATTTTAAACCTCCTGAAAGTAGAAATATAGAACGTATGGCATCACATAGATTCTTTAATACACTGAAAAGGGTAGTATACTCAAAAGACCTGCATGTTTTTGAAGAGGAGGAGATTCTCCATCGATGTCCTCCTTGTGTATCTCACATAAAAGAGCTAGGAGGGGATGCGGCTATCCTTTTAACCTTCTCCTCCAATTACTTACCTGATACTATCATTGTTGGCCATGAGAGGATTCAGGTTAAAAGATATAAAAGAAATCCAAAACAGTGTCGCAAATGTTTTGAATATGGCCTCATTCCAAACTCATGTGAAAAGAAGAAAAGATTGTCTTTGTGCTCTGCGGAGCATGATGATTTTGATGACTGTGAAGCAGCCCAATATGGTTTTCAATGTAAGAGTGATTACTCTCCAAATTCTAGGGCTTGCCTTAGATACAGATTTGAAGAAGTATTGGCAGTGGCCGATAATGAACATATCAGCATTAGTGAAGCAAAGCGTGTGATAATGGGGGCAAACAAAAGTGCCAACTCTACCTATGCTTCAGTAATGAAACTTATGAAAAATACCAGCAATGTAAGGCCACTAATAACTGCATCTGATAGTAGGCATCACACACCTGCTACTCCGTGGACTGTAAATAATGAAAATCCCTATTTTGTCAAGAAATTTTCATCGGCTAGTGCCTTGGAGTCCAACACCAAAAGTTGTACTTCCAGATGCACAGAAAATTCACCTCCCAAAGTCAATACAAAGGTGACTAATATGATAGCTGCAGGCTCACCTCCAAAAAAAAAAAAAAAAAAAAGAGCCAAAATCAATTAATAATTTGGGAAGCTGTTCCAAAAGCACTTCCAACAAGAATAAGCCAATTGTCACAGCCACAAACAAAAATGAAAACAAAACTATAATTACAACCCCATGTGAGTTCTGATCAGTCTTGCCACTAAAGATGAACTGTGATAATCTGATTTACTCCTGTACGCAAGTTGACGTATAATACATGTTCAAACCGCGTTCGGTGTAAAATCAGAGATTGGTTTCATCACTTTTCCCTCATGAATTACATAACAGAAGAAATACACGATATATAGTTATTTACGGATTTCTTTATTTTCTTAGCACACTGTCAGTATATCATTTAAGTTCAGTACGTTAAAAAAAAAAAACAAAAAAAAAAAAGAAAAAAAAAGAAATATACGTACCAAATCTTATATCAGAAAACCAAAGTTGATCACAATTGGAAAAACACACTTTTTGATAAGCAGTCAGCCACTGAACTAAAGATGAACTGTGATAATCAGATTCACTCCTGTACGCAAGTAAACATAAAACGTAGACGTATAATTACTGTTCAAATCGCGTTCGGTGTAAAAGCAGAGTTTGATTTTATCACTTTTCCTCTCAAGAATTACATAACGGGAAAAATACATGAAATTTAGTTATTTATGGATTTATTTATTATTATTATTATTATTATTATTATTATTATTATTATTATTATTATTATTATTCATTATTATTATTATTATTATTATTATTATTATTATTATTATTATTATTATTATTAAGAGAGAGAGAAGAGCATTACCCTTATATTGCTCTGAGGGCCACACTGAGTATCATTAAGGGCCGCAGGTTGGGGACCCCTGTAAAGGATTATGTCTAAAGGATTAACTTTAAAGTTACATCTGACCATAAGTACTTTCTAAGCTTACATTACTTTCTCAGACAGTGATACTACAAGTCAAGCTTTTACTGCCTTTAAGGAAGAGAAAGCAGATTTTGAATGCAAATTCTGATTGCTTCATTTATTTATATGATGAGGCGTCTCGCGCAAATAGCTGAATAGCTAATATATCACTGTTGATTTTTGGTTTAACTTCTACTGTGTAGAGAGTATCTTCCCTGAAGATGGTAGGTGCATGGGAATGCCTAGTGTGTGATGGCTATGTGATAGGTAGGTAATCTCTGAGGAATGATTTTTGTCATGTGTTCGGAAATTCTACGACACAATCAGTGCACTGTCAGGGAAATAGTTTTTATCCTTAGAAATCGAACTTAGGGTAAACGCCAACAAAGTCAAGTGAGAACAGAAATAACCCTTAATTAGGAATTTAGGCAAGTAGTAATTTTTTTTCTGACTTACGTCTTTTTAAGAAAATCCCAAACATTGGTAAAGTGGAAAACTGATGAAGAAATCTTTAAATTTGATAAAAGGAAGGCTATTGATGTTACGGGAAAAATGTTTTCACCTAATATCAGAGTTTTGTTTATAGTGTCAGACTTAACTAAATTCAAAATAGAGATTGGTGTTCATAAACTAGACGAAAAATTGAACAGGCTACTGTACAAAATTATGATATCATTTGCACAGGTTCTAAAGAAATTCGCCTCACAAACTAAATCAAGACCTGTTTTTAAAAATATACTACTTTTGGGACATATCCTCTCACTTTACAAATGATAAACCGTTAACTGCGTAAATTCCCTCTTTGACTCTACCAAATGGGATCACATATATGTAAGGAAGAGCCTTACCCACTCTTAGTTTTCAGCTGCGGAAAAAAACTAAAAAAATACGATATCAAATAACTCCTATCTCCGTAACGGTTCAAATATAATTTGCAAAGCCAATCACAATTATTGGTTCTTACCTAGTAAAAAATTAATAAAAAAAGAACAACGAATTCTTGTTCTGAATAGCATCAGGTCTAGCAACATTCGTCACTGTCAAGAGCAGAAAGCAGATCAAATAAATCCTCTGATAAATAGTACTACATCAATTGAACTTGGTTTTTGGGTGCGTGCTTTTGGACTTCTGAATGACTGGCATAATTCTATGGATTTGGTCACTAGTTTTCCCTCCCCTGGATCCGATGACATACTAACACTGTCATAGACTTCTGGCATAAACATGGATATGAGCTCGGCTGTTGGACTGAGACACCAGGGTGTTAGTAAATCTGGTGGATTTGATTCAAATAGTAGAGTCCTTCATTGCACTAATATAAATTTATCATTAGATTATGAGTGTTTGTACTGTGTAATGAAACAATTTGGTAAAGTGGAAAGAATGAAATTACTTCTAGAAAAAGACAAGCAGTCATTTTCTGCTTATATTAAATTTCCTCACCCTTGGAAGCTAGTGAGGCACAGCAAATACTCCATGGCCACATTCTCAATGATTCAGTTCTTAGTACGAAAGTGTTTTCAGTGGCAAATTTAAATGATGAGCCATTTGATTTTATCCCTAAGAATGAAAAACATGGACCAGCCCCATGTACCAGAGGGCTTCCTACCCCTATATGGCATGTTGCTAGCCATAAGGAGGGAGGGAAAAATTTTATAAAGGCTGCTGAATGTATTGAGAGCAAGGTAGGTTCCATTACCATTGGATATACAAAACATTATGGAAAGAACTTGCTGATAAAAGCTGGTAATGAAACCCAAGCAATTTTACTATCTAATTTTAAACCTCCTGAAAGTAGAAATATAGAACGTATGGCATCACATAGATTCTTTAATACACTGAAAAGGGTAGTATACTCAAAAGACCTGCATGTTTTTGAAGAGGAGGAGATTCTCCATCGATGTCCTCCTTGTGTATCTCACATAAAAGAGCTAGGAGGGGATGCGGCTATCCTTTTAACCTTCTCCTCCAATTACTTACCTGATACTATCATTGTTGGCCATGAGAGGATTCAGGTTAAAAGATATAAAAGAAATCCAAAACAGTGTCGCAAATGTTTTGAATATGGCCTCATTCCAAACTCATGTGAAAAGAAGAAAAGATTGTCTTTGTGCTCTGCGGAGCATGATGATTTTGATGACTGTGAAGCAGCCCAATATGGTTTTCAATGTAAGAGTGATTACTCTCCAAATTCTAGGGCTTGCCTTAGATACAGATTTGAAGAAGTATTGGCAGTGGCCGATAATGAACATATCAGCATTAGTGAAGCAAAGCGTGTGATAATGGGGGCAAACAAAAGTGCCAACTCTACCTATGCTTCAGTAATGAAACTTATGAAAAATACCAGCAATGTAAGGCCACTAATAACTGCATCTGATAGTAGGCATCACACACCTGCTACTCCGTGGACTGTAAATAATGAAAATCCCTATTTTGTCAAGAAATTTTCATCGGCTAGTGCCTTGGAGTCCAACACCAAAAGTTGTACTTCCAGATGCACAGAAAATTCACCTCCCAAAGTCAATACAAAGGTGACTAATATGATAGCTGCAGGCTCACCTCCAAAAAAAAAAAAGAGCCAAAATCAATTAATAATTTGGGAAGCTGTTCCAAAAGCACTTCCAACAAGAATAAGCCAATTGTCACAGCCACAAACAAAAATGAAAACAAAACTATAATTACAACCCCATGTGAGTTCTGATCAGTCTTGCCGCCCTAAGACAAATGAACATTGTGATTCCAGTAGAAATTCTGATCAGGATCTTAACCAGAAATATGGTCAGCCAAAAACCCTAAATTCCAATTCAAATAAAAAGGGATTAAAGAAACAATCACTTATAAAGGAGAACTTTCCTCTCCACACTAGGAACAGTACTTCCACTCCAAGGAGTGGGAAGTAGCACATTTTACCACCTTAACATACATGTTCGATATCCTTCAGTGGAACTGTAAAGGTCTCAGAGCCCGTACAGACGATCTTAAAGTCTTAATTCATGAATCCAATCCAGGGATTATATGCATGCAGGAGACAATGTCAGGCAACTCTCCTTATAATCCTGGACTAAATTATTCAATATTTAACTCTTCTCCCCCAAGTGGTGGTCGGGCCCATGGCGGTGCTGCAATTATTGTTAATAAATCTCTGCAGCACTCCATAATACAATTAAATACAACTCTACAAGCTGTTGCTATTTCAGTCATCTTGGAAAAGAGGATAACAGTCTGCTCCTTATACCTTCTACCAGATCTTGTTTTTAACAGTAAAGATATTCAGTCCTTAATTAACCACTTCCGGCTCCTTTACTTCTCCTAGATTTTAATGCCCTCAACTCCCTTTGGGGAAGTCTGTTTCTAGACAGTAAAGGGAAATTAATTTAAGACCTTATTGATAGGAATGATGTTACCATATATAATAATGGGTCAATGACTTTCCACAGCATTCATGATCATCACTTCTCTGCACTGGACCTTAGTATCTCTTCAACAGGTATCCACCTTGATTTTAGTTGGTCTGTTTATGTAAACTTAAATGGGAGTGATCTTTACCCGATCCATTTGAAATATGCTGTGGATGGTCCATCTGAAGTTTTACCAGAGTGGAAGGTAGAGGATGCAGACTGGGATAAATTCAGTAAAGGCGTCAAACTAGATAGGGAGTTAGAGTCATTACATTCTTATCTAGATGCTTATGGTTACTTTATTGAATCTACTCTGAAGAGTGCTGAAGGCTCAATTCCCAAAACAAAAGGCAAACCTCGTAGATCTGCAGTTCCCTGGTGGAATAAGACTTGTGGTATTCTGAGGAAAGTTACTAGGAAGTGCTACCGATGTTACAAAACTAGTGGCTCTCCTCAGTTTAAATTAATCTGCAAATGTGCTTTAGCCAAGCAATGGCGTTTTTATAAGGGAGCCAAATGACTAAGTTGGCTTTACTATATTAATGGAATAAACTCAAAGACTCCGCTGAAAGTGGTGTGGCGCAAAATAAGGAAACTGAATGGGAAATTTGTGGTGCCACCATCACCCTCATTAAAAATAAATGACATTCTGATCACAGAGCCCACTGAAGTTGACAATGAGCTAGGAAAACACTTTTCTAAAGTTTCCAGTGCCAAGAATTATTCATGAGAATTTCAAAAAATTAGGAATTCTGAAATGATTCTGAAATTTGATTCAGGAAAATCTGAACCTTACCACTACATGTTTTCCTTGAGAGAATTGCGGAAGGTGCTTTCCTCTAGTGAATCCACAACTCCAGGTGAGGGTACAATCATATATGAAATGCTTAAACACCTCCCAGACGATGCCAAAAAATATTTACTCAAGATTATAAACAAAATAGGGGAAACTGGAATTTTACCCAGTGACTGGAAAATATCCATAGTTGTTCCAATTAAAAAGCCTAATAAAGATGCTTCCCTAGCCACCAGCTATAGACCAATACCTCTTACCAGCTGTGTGTGTAAGCTGGAGAAAATGATAAGTACTAGACTAGTTTGGCACTTCGAAACTAAAGGATTAATATCATCATTTCAATTTGGTTTCAGGAAAAAACACTCCACCCTTGATCCCTTGCTGAGGCTGACCAACCAAATCCAGCAAGGATTCGCCCAACGATGTCAGACCATCAGAGTATTCTTTGACCTCAAAAAGGCTTATGACACTGCCTGGAGAATTGGCATCATGAAACAATCGCACAAGATGGGCATATGTGGAAGAATGATCAGATTTATATATTCCTTTTTAACGGACTGATTGTTTAAGGTAAAAGTGGGAAACTCTTTCTCCCAACCTTTTGTGCAGGTGGAAGGAGTTCCCCAATGAAGTGTTTTAAGTGTAACACTCCTTTCAGTGGCAATAAATAGTGTGGTTGAAAAAATCTTGTCTCCTGTTAAATGCTCACTTTTTGTTGATGACCTTACAATATACTGCACAGGATATGATTCATTGTCAGTAAGTAAACATCTGCAAAGGTCTATTAATGCAATTACTAAGTGGGCTGATGAGAATGGTTTTAAATTCTCCTCTTCCAAAACAGTTGCAGTAAGATTTAATAGATGCCGGCATGTAGAAGAAGTTCCCACACTCGGTTTAAAAGGATCTATCATTCCTTATGAAAATGAAGTAAAATTTCTGTGGATGATTATTGACCACAAATTAACATGGGACAGCTACATAAATGCCCTAAAGATTAATGTTAAAAAATCTTTTTAATATTTTAAAGGTTGTTTGTGGATTTAGTTGGGGGCCTGATAAGAAATCCTGTTTGAGGCTATATGAGTCGCGGTGTCGCTCCAAGCTAGACTATGACTGTCAGATCTATTCCTCAGCTTGTAAAACCAAGCTAAAGGAATTGGATGTTGTACAGAACATGGGGTTTAGAATATGCTCAGGGGCTTTTAGAACTTCTCCTGTTGAAAGCATATACGTTGACACAGATCGTATTCCCCTTGATCTAAGAAGGCAAGAGCTAGGGTTGCGATACGTGGCTAGAATGAAAAGTGCTCCCAAAAATCCCTCCTTTCAAGTACTCAGGGAAACAGACTCGCAGAATTTCTTTGGTACAAGAGGTTCTAAACCATTCCAAATTCGACTGAACGAGGATGTTAGGGATAACCGTCTCAAATCCCAGAAAGTCCTGGAAGTAAAACATCCTGTAAATCCTCCATGGCTTATTCCTGAGCTTTAGTGTGTGCTGTTATCCTTGATGATACAGCATATACAGCTAAATTACCTGACTTTGCATCAATATTTACAGCCAGATTAACAGCTGCAGTCTGTGCCCAAGATTTAGTTCTTCAAAATAGTGACACTGATTCTGTCATATACTCGGATTCTAAAAGCACTTTAGAAACTATTAAAAAATTTAATAGCTTTCATCCGTTAATTCAAAAAGTTCAGGAGTCACTTTTTCGTATATATTGTTTGCGTAAGTCAGTCTCTTTCTGTTGGGTTCCTTCTCACGTGGGGATTCACGGAAACGAGACTGCAGACGGGGAAGCGAAAGCTGCTAGCGTTTTACCAGAAAGAACTTTCAGAAAAGTGCCTCATACAGACCTAAAAGGTCCTATTAGGTCTTATGTATTAAGTAAATGGCAAGAAAGGTGGACTTCTCTTCTTGCCAATAATAGTAAGTATAGAAATATTAGGAAAAATAAACTGCGGTGGCCTTCGTCATTCCAGCTTGACAGGCGAACAGAGATTATTTTAACGAGATTAAGGATTGGGCACACTTATTTAACCCATCAGTTCATTTTAGAAGGAAGCAGCCCACCAGTGTGTGCTTACTGTGACCAGATACTAACAGTGGAGCACATTCTAGTGGTTTGCCCCAGATATTTTAACCAAAGGGAAAGATATTTCCAGGGTAAATCCCTCTCGAACATCTTGGGAGATGAAGTAGATATTTCTGCTCTCATCTCCTTTTTAAAGTGTATACAAATTTTTAATAACATATAGTTAATTATTTATATATCATATCTTACAGATTTTTAAAGACGTTAAACTATTTTAAATTACTAATAACGCCACTCATTAAACTTCATATTTTTATTTTATTATTATTCACATTTAATTTTATGAATCATTTCTTTCACTAATTCATTAATTCATTTACCATAATTCAATTTATTTAACTTTCTTGGCCCCAGTGCCTGGACTTTAGCCCTAAATATCATACATTCACCCATTGTCTTCTTCAAGGGACGCAACCTACAGGAAATAAGACGTGTGTGAATTGTCAGAAAGCAGCAGCAACACGAGGCGTAGCATATCTTGATGATACGTTATAGATGAAAGTGATGAGTCCTCGAATATTCATGTAGTGCAAAACTAGACAAATTATTATAAAATAAGTTACGAGCCCTGCTATTCTAGCAAGTGAATGTGTCATGTGCGCTTATTTCTGTATGTAAACAAAAGGTTGCATTCAAAATATATTGGAAAGTAATTGGAAATTAAAATATAAATTACTTTGATTTTACGACAAAACAAAGTGGCCGGATAAAGAAGACGGTAAAGGAAGAGGCCACTGACTAAGACTATGCGAAGCTTTTGCTGATTTGAAAGGCGATTTTACATAATTTTATAGCTCAATTTAGGAATAGGGATGTGAACTTTATTGCAGAAATAAATACAAAAATTGCCAACTACTTTGACGAAAAAATTGCTTCATCTGTGTTAACATGGGTAAAATTAATTAAAGGTCTTTCTTCCATCATCCCTTACAGAAAATAAAGGTTTGGAAAAATTCCCGGATGATATCTGTAAAGGAATGAAACGAAGTAAATATATTTTGTGATTCTGACTTATCTGCAAAGGAAGCCACAGCATGAAGTTATATCTTATACCACACCATAGCATCAAGTCTAAAAAGTCATCTTTTCTTAACTGTAAGAAAATTGCATCAAGGCTTGAAGGTGAAAAGCGTATAACAAAATAGTCCAAAAAACAGTACGGAGATAAGGTAACAAACTAGTCATTAGCTTAACGACCTAAATTTCATAAACCACAATAATAGTGGAGCCGGGTGGTGGGAAAAAAGCGCAAATGGTGGTATGAACAACAGATTTGGCATGAGAACTCTTATTATTCCCATAAATCAAAATCAACCTTCGACCACCTCAGTATATGGTTATTTCCAAGGTAGTTGACACTTCCAAAATGGCAGCAAATTTGCTCTATATTTCAAATATTTTCATTCCATAAGCCTATAAAAGTTGCATACTGTCCATATAATGATTGTGAATTTATATTTTGGCATTCTTACTGTCATTAAGATAAACTAAACCCATCTTTCCAATATGGCCACCATATTTCCAAAATAGCTGCCAAGGATATAAATTTTTAAATCTCTGGATAAATACTACTATTTCGTGTATATATTAGTTTTAGTAAGACCAGCTGCAGATAGCTGTGCAACTAAATCCAGACTTGTAGCACTTGCACCTGTCACAGCAACCCTTCTTGCAGCCACACTTATTCAATTCTTGACAATTTTGCTACTACTGGCAAATCTGTCCAATACAGAAACCAGGCACTATCAATCTGTTGCCATCCCCAGTGTCTTGGACTGGGCAAAACTAGATTGACTCCAAATGTGCCCTGCTTGAAAGGCAGCTCTCTTGCAATGCTCTCTAAGAGCAGCCCTTGCAGGGGGAATGCAATCATAATCTCTGCTTCCCTGCAAAAAATCAAGTGTAGCCTCATTTATATGAGCTGCTTCTGTCGTACATTAGCACCACAAACTCTTCAATGATTTGCAGATCCTTATCTTCTATAGCTGGTGGTGTTGAACTTAGTTTGGTGAAGATGGGTGAAGCATGCTGAAGCACAGCCCATGTTTGCCATGCAGACTTTTTCCCTTTCCATGAAAGGCAGACACTGTGTCACACCCAGTAAATACTTGGAAAAAGGGAAGGGCTGAGGCTTTTGATCCCATGGCTGCTACAATTTCATGGATAGGTATCCACCTCATGTCTTTTCCTTTTCCGAATTTAATCCATAGTTTGTCCAAATCAGTTTTTGCCTTGCTAGATGCTGCTAAGATAACATTAGTGTCTGAACTACATGTGATTGCTCTTGAGATATCTTCACGGTTTGCAACATATGGACTCTAGTATCTGCCTCTTCGTGACTGCAGCCTTGTAGGTCAGCAGTGTCCCGTTCACCTTTGCTACAAAGTACAGCATCCCCTTTGGTGGCAATAATGCATGTTGTATCACCTGCTTGATATGAAACTATTGTGTCTGCCAAATATGCAAATAGTTCAGTTTTGTCCTGGTCACTCTTGACGAAGCTGGCCCAATTGCCTGAGTTTTTACAGTGGTAATCACTTTGCGGCAAACTCCTGTGCCTCTTTTTTGTCTTGTTTCTGCTTTCATACTGTCTGTCCTATACACATTAGTAGGGAAAAAGACTCCATTGCGGCTCAACCTCAACACCCGACCCGCAGTTCGGCTCACAGGCGATAAACCCCATAAGCTTGCCTTTATTTTAACCTCACATACATTGACCATTAACGACTCCACCCGAAAACCACCAAATTTTTCACTCTAGTTCAGAAAAGAGCCCAAAAATTGCTCAAGAAGAGCGTAGGGAAAAAGACCCCATTTCGGCTCAGCCTCAACACCCGACCCCCAATTTGGCTCACAGGCGATAAACCCCATAAGCATGCCTTTATTTTAACCTCACGTATGTTGACCATTAACGACTCCACGGGAAAACCACCAAATATTTCACTCTAGTTCAGAAAAGAACCCCAAAATCGCTCATGAAGAGAGTACAGTATATATAACTCCACGGGAAAACCAAAAATTCTAGTCCCTTAACCTAACTTAACCCAACCTAACCTAACCTACCAAGTGAAAAAATTCTAAGTACCTTAACCAAACCTAACCTAACCTAACATCTCCAGCTGATAAGCACCCACAACAGTCACCATTTCTGTCACTCACTGCCAGGTGCACAACATGTCATATCACATGTTAGTATGAATGCGAAAAGATTTCTAAACTCCATAACCTAACATAATGAAACTCTATGGAAGGTTGAACAATAAAGAATGAGGGTAATAAAAACCAATTATGACCATTCACATATTTTTATTACATAAACCGGTACACATTAACAAGTGTCAGATTCACGCATTTCTCCTGAGACGCATTCAAAAACAATACCGCCAGACTCTTTATCACCAACCTCAAACTGCTTAACACTAGAGGAAAGGGCAGATGTTAGGAGGGCCAACTTCGGTCGTCTTGCTCCTGCCGCTGCCCCTGCCCTTGATGATCCTGCCCCCGCTCAGATTCCGACTTCTTGTCGGATAGGGACCCTGTGTGTCGGCTGCAGCCAGGGGATCACACACTGGAGCTCCTAGAAGGGCGCAGGCAGAAACGGTGCCGGGTGTGCCATATGAATGGCAGAAGGAGAGACACCCGGTTCTTCTGTCGCACCTACAATATAGCTCTTTGCAGGATCGGGGAGTGTGATCGCAAGTACCACACTGTGGTCATATATTGGAGTGCTCCTACCCTAGGGACAACGGAGGGCGCAGAGGGCTGCCGAAGGGCGGCGAACCATCAGCAGTAAGGGCGCGCGTCTCCCTCCTCAACCTGTACCTCGTCATGTCGAGAGGAAAAAAATGCAAGACTCTTCAATGGAGGAGGGAGACAACAAGAATAGAACGAAGAGTCAGGATTACGAGTGAGTATTCTGCATTGATTTTATATTTAGTTTTATATTTATTACAAGTTTTTATATATGTATAAATTGATGCATTTTATGTTATTTCATTTTATGCAAAAAGAAAAGTTGTTCACCTGCATTCCTTTTAGTTATGTATTCGTACCAGAATAAAACAATGTAATGTTATATGTATATATATTATATATATATATATATATATATATATATATATATATATATATATATATATATATATATATATATCTAATAAAAGGAGCCCATAAAAACACCAAAATGTAGAGAGAAAAGTACTATATTTCAGAGACTGCTGTCTCTCTCTTCAGGTATATGAATGAGAAAAGTTTACAGAAAAGGTGGTATTTATACCAAGAGATCCGTCCACCTTTTCTGTAAACTTTTCTCATTCATATACCTGAAGAGAGAGACAGCAGTCTCTGAAATATAGTACTTTTCTCTCTACATTTTGGTGTTTTTATGGGCTCCTTTTATTAGATGGAATTCTGTTGTTACAGAACATTTTACCAGTTATATATATAATATATCTATATAATATATATATATATATATATATCATATATATATATATATATAGATATATATATTATAATATATTATATATTATATATAATATCATTCGAGCTACAAATGTCCTTTAATTATTATCAACTAAAAAATTCCCCTTCAGTACATATATGAAAATATATAAATTCCGAGGTAGAGCGAATTTAGTACATATATGAAAATACATAAATTCCGAGGTAGAGCGAATTTAGATATTAAAGGACATTTGTAGCTCGAATGATATATAAATGAATCACGGTTTGATGTGATAATTATTCATAACAAAAAGCTATGTGGGTCAAACACTAAAATTGGCTAACATGGTAGACGGGGTTTCATATTGATTCTAATTACGAAAGCACCGAGTTCGAGGGTGATTTGTTAGGTCAGAATCGATATAAACTTATAGCGTCTCTGTTGGCTGATTGGATAGCGTCACTGTCTGTCCTGATTTCGTTCTCGTCCACTTGGACGGTGGTACGATCCCATGGGGGGACGAAATTATTATCAACTAAAAAATGCCCCTTCGGTACATAATATGAAAATATTTCAATTCTGAGGTAGAGCGAATTTAGATATTAAAGGACATTTGTAGCTCAAATGATATATGAAATCAACGGGTTCGATGTGTATAATTAGTTCATATATATATATATATATATATATATATATATAATATATATATATGATATATATCTATATATATACTATATATATATATAATATATATATATACATATATATTTATTTATTTATTTCAAAAATGATGAAAGCTATGACCATGAATTATTTTTTGTTGTATTCTACATGACATTGCACACATTTTCATATATAGAACTCTATGTAACAGCTAATATGAAACAGTGCAAATATTACGACAATGTGACGTAAGCATTTCGGAGATTTGCGGCGAAGATTCCGCGCGCAGAGGGAAGGAAAAAGTCTTTTTCAAAAATTCACCATAAATCGAAATACTGTGCTAGAGACTTCCAATTTGTTTCAAAATGAAGATAAATGATTGAATATTACTAGACTGTAAGAGTTTTAGCTTACAATTCCGTTTTTCGACCATTTCGGCCGAGTCAAAGTTTACCGAACGTCGATTTTTTTCTATTTATCGTGGTTTATATGCAAATATTTCAAAAATGTTAAAAGCTACGACCATGAATTAATTTTTGTTGTATTTTACATAAAATTGCACACATTTTCATATATGTAACGGCTAATATGAAACGGTGCAAATATTACGACACTGTGACATAAGCATTTCGGAGATTTGCGGCGGTGATTCCGCACGCGGAGGAAGGCAAAAGTTTTTTCAAAAATTCACCATAAATCGAAATACTGTACCAGAGACTTCCAATTTTTTTTCAAAATGAAGGCAAATGATTGAACATTACTAGAATGTTAGATTTTTTGCTTACCCAAAAATACCAATATATATGTAATCTACCACATTTGTATTTAAAGGTTTATAAACTGCATTATGCAAACCTCTACCCTGTCCACATCCCAACGTGAAACAGTCCAGAATATTTACTGTTTTATCACCCAGCGATGAGGGTTGAATAATGTTGGAATATAAGTAAATGTAATCGATACTGTGATCGTTGAGATAGGGAGTTTTGGAGCGATTTCTCAACACCCCCACACCATAAATCGTGTATTGCACTCCTATGTTAAACCCCAATAAATGTGCAGCCCTAACACTAAACCTTACAACAACTAAAACAACACCTACTTTCGCAACCTCAGCATTCACATATGTGAGGCTCATCCTCTTCAGGTCATCATCCCATGAAAATAACCCATCCCTACGCAAAAACCCTATATGCATACACTGTAAAACACTTCCAGTTGTTCTGTGATGTCTGTATTGAGTGCTCTAGTCACTCTATTCATATCCCCTGCTAATAAGCCAATAGCGGGAACATACGTAAAAGCATATGAGTGAGTTGTCGAACTCTGATTAAAGGTGACTTTAAACTGAAGTGTGAAATCGTCATCTTCTGGTGTGGCGGCATAGTATTCGTTTGGGAGTGTAACCCCTATGAAACCTAACTCATATTCTACATCTTTTGATAGAGCTATGGGAGTGGCCAACCTGTTTACAAATTTACACAGTTGATTTTCGGGAAATAAATCTAGGCACATCCCGCTATTCACATATACGATGTGATTGCTACACATGGTGAACACACAATGCTGGTAATATACGTTATTGAGGTCATATATACCACACAGCTTAGAAGGGATGAATGAAAGTCTGAAAAAATTAATTGTATTTATTATACAAAATAATGGAACATACATACATACATACACTGTACATATAGGTTGGCAAACATTTTTTTTTCTTTTTTTATATAAGAGGGTACACAGCTATGCTTAGTTCAACCCCAAAGCTTAATTTCTCTGTGTCCATCACTTCCAAATGTCTCAATTTGGAAAATGAATCCTTCAACCGCACATCTCCCGCACACTTCTCTTCCGTGAAGGATAAAACTGATTCCTTGACAGCTATACATGTAACCTTTCCATGGCGTTTCATCTCCTCGCCAAAGGAGATAATCACAGGTAAGTATTGGTTTAACCAGACACAGTTCATGCGACCGCTTTGTCCTATCCCTGTGGGGAATAGGACATATTTCACATCTTCAAACGATACTTTTTTTAATTGAATTTTTAAACTCTTCAACGCTGAATAGAAGTGATTGTATCTCATTTCTTTCGTATCGTTCCGCAACCTTTCCCACATGGTTTTCATCCTTTGAATACATTATACTCAACTTAGCGAATTCATTGTCTTCCACGGGCACACCAATTCCATATTGGGTTAACAAATGTGAAGATGATGGGAAGGTCGGGTTCTTCAGCATCGAACGTATTTTCTCCCTCAGGTGCTGTCGGAATGGTGGTACCTTCTCTCCCACGGTGATGGAGTGAAGCGTAACTAGTCCCGGCTCTGTTGTAATGGTGACCCATAATGTCAGTGTAGGGGTAAACCCTCACAATGTCTTAACTAATCCATAATTTCGACATGTTACACAGTTAGTGGCTACAACTAGGCAACACTCCTTCTTGAACTTGGTCTCGGATAAACTCCCCAAAACCAGCTTGCAGGGTGAAAAAGCCATCTCGAACAGTGAATGGGAGTGTGCACTCAGTGAGCCTAATTACGCCAATGCACTCTTAAACTTGCTGGGGTCTCCACGTCCTCTCCTCCTCATCGCTGTGATTCATGCTAAGCTCCACCCCCCTTCGAAATTTTATCATCCCCACACGATTGAACAGGTTCATCTCTGATAATTTTGTGATACGCTGATACAACTGCTCCCCCTTCGAAAGTTTATCACACCCACAGGAATGAACTGGTCCACCTCTGATAATTTCACGATTCATCAATATGGCAGCCAAACATCCCCCTTTTTCTTTGCTACCCTGTTCTTCATTGTTCTGCTACCTCCTTTCTTAACCGCCCCCTAGATGCTGACCCCTTGGCGTGGGTAGGGGGCTTAGGGACCAGCAGCTGGGCTCTGATGCCTGGTGGGGTTGTTTTCTCAGTGGTCCTTGGGGCCCAGCTGCTGATCCAACTAAATTAGTCAGAACTTTTCCTTCTTTCTGCAATTTTTCATTCTTACTACATCCTTCTCCTTCATGTAATATTTTTTATTAGCATTTCGGATTAATTATGTGGAATTTTCCACTTTTGTTAAATTTTACTGCTTAGGTGAGTCTGAGAAGGGATCATGTTTTGGAAGGGGTTTGCATTCGAAGCTAATTGTGGGAGTTGTGGTGGTTGAGTCGCCACCTGATATGGTTTGGACCCAAGAGGTAGTGATGGGACCCTCCCATTGCTACCTTGAGGGCGGAACCATCTCCAAACATCAGCCCATCGGAATCCAGGGGGGGCTGGTGTTTGGGATGGGACTCCTGGCTTTTGTCCGGAAGCCCACCAATACGTTTGGAGTGGGGAGTCGGTCCCCATTAGTGGGGGCAGAACTCCCAGCAGGCGGATAGGCTTATACCTGGGCCACTGCAAGAGTATTGGTGCTATCCCGTAAGGGTAGGGTATGGGGTGGACCATTGGGAGTCGACTCTCACTTGTGCCATTGGTGGAGAATTTGAATACCTGACTGACCCACGATACCTTCTTGATATAACCAAGCAGTCTACAAATATATTTGAACCTATGGATATCGACCAATGTTTGCCCTCCCCTGGATCTGACGACTTAACGGCACTGGCGACAACTTCAGGCATGGACACGGATATGAGCTTGGCTATCACAAAGAACCATGCACCGAGACACCAGGGTGCTATTAAAACTGGTGGATTTGATATGAACAATAGAGTGCTTTATTGCACTAATGCAAGCCTTTCGTTAGACTACGAGTGCTTGCATAGTGTCGCAAAACAGTTTGGTAAGGTGGAGAGGATTAAGATGCTTCTAGAAAAAGACAAGCAGTCTTTTTCTGCATACATTAGATTTTCCTCTCCCCAAGAAACTAGTGAGGCACAAACGAATTTAAATGGCCACATTCTAAATGACTGTTTTAAGCACCAAGGTGTTTTCGGTGAGGAATTTGAATGATGAGCCATTCGATTTTGTGCCTAAGAATGAAGAATGTGGACCAGCAACATATACCAGGACGCTTCCTCCCCTTATATGGCATGTTGCCAGTTATAAAGAGGGAAGGAAAAATTTCATTAAAGCTGCAGAATGTATTGAGAACAAAGTGGGTTCTATTCCTATTGGTAATCTGAAACGATATGGAAAGAACTTACTCATAAAAGCAGGCAATGAGACGCAAGCTATTTTATTATCAAAGTTTAAACCCCCAGAAAGTGGAAATATTGAGGCTATAACATCGCACAGATTCTTTAAAACGCTGAAAGGGGTAGTTTATTCAAGAGACTTGCATGTTTTTAATGAGGAGGAGATTCTCCTAAGGTGCCCTCCTTGTGTATCTCATGTAAAAAAATTGGGAGGGGATGCAGCTATGCTTTTAACTTTCTCCTCCAATTACTTGCCTGATACCATCAATGTTGGCCATGAGAGGATGCAAGTCAAAAAATATAAAAGAAACCCTAAACAATGTCTCAAATGTTTCGAATATGGCCACATTCAAGACTCATGTGGAAACAATAAGAGATGTTCTGTGTGCTCTGCTGAGCATGACAATTTGGACAAGTGCGAAGCAGCCCGTTATTGTTTCCAGTGCAAGGGTGATCATTCTCCAAACAGTAGGACTTGCCTCAGATACAAGTTTGAGCAAGATGTGTTGGCAGTGGCTGATAATGAACATCTCAGCATCAGTGCAGCAAAGCGTGTGGTAATGGGGGCTAACAAGAGTGCCAACTCTACCTATGCTTCTGTAATAAAGTTGATGAAGAGTTCTAGCAATGAGAGGCCACCAGTAATAGAATCTAACAGTAAGCATCGGAAACCTGTTTCTCCTTGCACAGGAAATAATAATCGGAAACTTATGTCAGCAAGTGCTTTGAAGCCCAATACTAAAAATTGTTCTTCCAAAAGCATGGACAATTTATCCTCTCACGTTGATACAAATGTAACGGTTGCAAATTCAGCCCCTAAGCAAAGACTGCAAACGTCCACAAATAATATCATCACCAAGAAGCAACCAAAGGAGTGGTCCAAACTAGAGAGATCTAGCTCGGATCCATCAATTATCACAGTTATTAAGAAACATGATAAAACTAAAGCTGCGCCCACCAGGAAGCGTATAAGAAACACATCCCCGAATAATGAAAGTTTTATCATAAAAACTTCAAATGGGTACAGTGTTCTGGAAGAGATCTCTCCGCCAAGGAAGATAGTTCCGAAAGCAGATCCAGTTCAAAGACATGCGAGTTCTCATCAGTCTTGCCGCCCCAAGACTAATAGCAGTAGTGATGCACCTAATCATAGTAAAAATCCTAAGCATCAGCCTCGAATTCAGAAAGCTGTTTGTCGGCAAAGAACCCTAATCTCTGATAAAGATGAAAAGGGATCAAGAAAACAATCTCTTATTAAGGAGAATTTTCCTCTCCAACCTAGGATCAGTACTTCCCCTCCAAAGAGTGGGAAGTAGTACATTACCACCTTAACATTCACGTTCGATGTCCTTCAGTGGAACTGTAAGGGTCTTTAAAGTTTTAATGCATGAATTCAATCCAGGGATTGTATGCCTGCAGGAGACTATGTTAGGTAACTCTCCTTATAATCCTGGACTTGATTATGCTATTTTTAACTCTTTTCCCCCAATTGGTGATCGTGCCCATGGAGGTGCTGCAATAATTGTTAATAAATCTCTGCAGCACTCCACAATACAATTAAATACAACTCTACAAGCTGTTGCTGTCTCAGTCATATTAGACAAAAGGATAACGGTTTGTTCATTATACCTCCCACCAGATCTTTCTTTTAACATTGGAGATATTCAGTCCTTGATTAACCAACTTCCCACTCCTTTTCTCTTATTAGGAGATTTTAATGCCCACAACCCCCTTTGGGGAAGTCGGTGTTTAGACAGCAAAGGGAAAATAATCGAGGACCTTATTGACACGAATGATGTCGCCCTATATAATAATGGGTCAGTGACCTTCGACAGCATTCATAATAATCATCTCTCTGCACTGGACCTTAGTATTTCCTCAACAAATATCCACCTTGACTTTAACTGGTCTGTTAATGAAGATTTGAATGGAAGTGATCATTACCCGATCCATCTGAAATATGTTGTAAATGCTCCATCTGAAACATTACCTAAGTGGAAGGTAGATGATGCTGACTGGGACAAGTTCAGTAAAGGAGTCAATCTAGATAGGAAGTTTGAGTCATTTCATTCTCACCTGGATGCCTATGACTACTTCATTGAATCCACTCTGAAGAGTGCTGAGGGCTCGATTCCCAAGACAAAAGGTAAACCTCGTAGACCTGCAGTTCCCTGGTGGAATAAGACATGTGGTATTATGAGGAAAGTCACTAGGAAGTGCTACCAACGATACAAAACTAGTGGCTCCCCTCAGTCTAAATTAATCTACAATCGTGCGTTAGCCAAGCAGCGGCGCTTTTATAAGAAAGCCAAAAGAGAAAGTTGGCTTTACTATATCAATGGAATAAATTCCAAAACTCCATTGAGAGTGGTGTGGCGCAAAATCAGGAAACTAAGTGGAAAATTTGTTGCGTCACCATTACCCTCATTAAAGGTCAATAACACTCTGATCACAGAGCCCACTGAAGTTGCCAATGAGCTGGGAAAACACTTTTCTCAAGTTTCTAGCCCTGAAATTATTCTCTAGAATTTCAAAGAATTCGGAATGCTGAAATGACTGAAATTTGAATCTGGTAAATCTGAACCATACAATCAGAAATTTTCCTTAAGAGAATTTCGGGAGGCACTCTCTTCAACTGAATCAACAGCTCCAGGGGGTGATTCAGTTTTATATGAAATGCTTAAACACCTCCCAGATGATGCCAAAAAGTATCTACTCAAGATTATAAACAAAATATGGGAAACTGGAATTTTACCCAAGGACTGGAAAATATCCATAATTGTTCCCATAAAAAAGCCTAATAAAGACGCTTCCCAAGCCACCAGCTATAGACCAATAGCTCGTACCAGCTGTGTGTGTAAGCTGATGGAAAAAATGATAAACACCAGATTAGTTTGGCACTTGGAAGCAAAAGGACTAATATCTCCATTTCAATTTGGTTTCAGGAAAAATCGTTCCACCCTTGATCCCTTGCTGAGGCTGACCAATCAAATCCAGCAAGGATTTGCCAAACGATGTCAGACTATTGGCGTATTTTTCGACCTTGAGAAAGCATATGACACTACTTGGAGAATTGGCATCATAAAACAATTGCACAAGATGGGCATATGTGGAAGAATGATTAAATTTGTATATTCCTTTTTAACAGAGAGATTCTTTAAGGTTAGAGTGGGCAACACTCTCTCCCAACCTTTTGTGCAGGAGGAGGGTGTTCCACAAGGAAGCGTTTTAAGCGTAACACTTTTTTCAGTGGCAATAAACAGTATAGTCCAACAAATATCATCACCTGTTAAATGCTCACTTTTTGTTGATGACCTTGCAATATACTGCACAGGATATGATGCCTTGTCAGTATGTAAACATCTGCAAAGGTCTGTTAATGCCATTACAAAGTGGGCTGATGAGAATGGCTTTAAATTCTCTTCCTCTAAAACAGTTTCTGCAAGATTTACTAGGTGCCAGCGTGTGGAAGAGGTTCCCACACTCAGTTTAAAAGGATCTATCATTCCTTATGAAAATGAAGTGAAATTTTTGGGAATGACCATTGACCAGAAATTGACATGGGCCAGCCACATAAACTCCTTAAAGATTAAGGTTAAACAATCTCTGAATATTTTAAAGGTTGTTTCTGGATTTAGTTGGGGAGCTGATAAAAAATCCCTGCTGAGACTATATGACTCGTTGTGTAGGTCCAAGCTAGACTATGGCTGTCAGATTTATTCCTCAGCTTGTCAAACCAGGCTGAAGGAACTAGATGTTGTACACAATATGGGGCTGAGAATATGCCCAGGGGCTTTTAGAACTTCGCCTGTTGAAAGCATATATGTTGATACTAACCAACTTCCCCTTGATTTGAGAAGGCAAGAACTAGGATTAAGGTACATGGCTAGAATTAAAAGTGCTCCCAAAAATCCCTCTTTCCAGGTGCTGAGGGAAGCAGACTCACGGGTCTTTTCTGGTATAAGAGCCTCTAGACCATTCCAAGTTAGACTAAATGAAGATGTTAGGGGTAATAATCTTAAATCCCAGAAAGTCATGGAAGTAAAACATCCTGTGTATCCTCCATGGCTTATTCCAGAAGCATCCGTGTGCAAAAAAGCTTTTAACAAAAAAGACCGTCCTGAGGAAGAGATTAGGGGAAAATTCTTGGAGCACGAAACTGTCCATACTAATGTGACAAAAATATATACGGATGGATCAAAGTCAGGTAGTGGTGTTGGCTGTGCAGTTATCCTTGGTGATACAGCATATACAGCTAAACTACCTGACTTTGCATCCATATTCACAGCAGAATTAACGGCCATAGTCTCTCCCTTGGATATAGTTGTTCAAAGTAGCGACACTAATTTTGTCATTTACTCGGATTCGGAAAGCACTTTAGAAGCTATTAAAAAATTCAATAGCTTCCATCCGTTAGTTCAAAAAGTTCAGGAATTGCTCCTCCATTTGTATTATTTGCGTAAATCTGTCTCTTTCTGTTGGGTCCCTTCACATGTGGGGATTTGCGGAAACGAGATGGCAGATAGGGAAGCGAAAGCTGCTAGTGTCTCCTCAGAAACAGCCTTTAGTAAAGTGCCTCATACAGATCTAAAAGGTCCTTTTAGGTCTTATATTTTAAGCAAATGGCAAGAAAGATGGACTTCTCATCTTGCCAATAATAGAAAGTACAGAAATATTAGAAATAATATATTGCCGTGGCCTTCGTCTTTCCAGTCTGATAGGCGAACAGAAATAGTTCTAAGCAGACTGAGGATTGGGCACACTTATTTGACCCATCAGTTTATTTTAGAAGGGGGCAGCCTCCCAGAGTGTGCTTGCGGTGGCGAGATGCTAACAGTGGAGCACATTCTGGTTGCTTGCCCCAGATATTTTAACCAGAGAGAGAGATATCTTAGGGGTAAATCCCTTTGTGATATTTTGGGAGATGAAGCAGATATTTCTGCTCTCATCTCCTTTTTAAAGTCTATAAATATTTTTAATAACATTTAATTATTTTTTAGCTATCACATCATAGATATATATATTTATTTATTAAGCATTTTCTTCATTTATTTCTTCATTAATTCATTCATTTCTCATATGGTAATTTATATATGAACCATTTTCTTCATACACTTATTAACTCATTCATAATGTAATTTATTTAATCTCCATTATGGCGCTGAATGGCTTCTTTGGCCCCAGTGCCTGGGCTTTTGCCCTAAAACTCATACATCCATCCATCCATCCTTTCTTAACCGAATTGTGCCAAGCTTCTATCTGTCTTTTTATAGCGGTATTTCTCACCATCCGTTCACTAATATCTCCATGTTTGATTAAATAATTATAACTGGGTATGTTGCTATCATCTGTCCTCTTATTCGTGTGAAATTCTCTAGCCACATCCAAAATGTTATAAGCGGGTGAGACAGGTCTCCTTCATTCCATTCAATCACGCCTGAATTTTGCAGATGATTAACTAGGGATGTTACATACAGTATCTGATGATCTTTGAACAATATAGGAATAACACTAGTCAGGTCGGGATGTACTCTTTTGGAGGTAACTTCGCGGTTGAGCACATTCAAAATTAGCGGTTCTCCCTTCTTCTTTGTACGGTCATCCCCAATGTGGGGGTAAAGGAGGTGGAGGTGTAAACGTTTTAGCATTCATGGGAAAATTCCCCCCAGATGCTGAAGCCTTGCCGAGGATGGGGGGCTTAGGGTTCAGCAGCTGGCCCCTGATGCCTGGTGGGAACTGCTTTCTCGCTGGGCCTTGGTGCCCAGCTTTTGATCCAACGAAATAAGTCAGCCCTTTTTCTTCTACTAAAAACATTTCATCTTTCTGCCTTCCTCCCCCTATAAGGTATGGATTCTATGACGACGACTATTGGCTTGGTTTTGGACATGATTTAGTCTAAATCTTGGGATTTGAAGGAGGGTGAGGATGGACGGCATGCCACCTCACCCGTAGAACTCTAGTACCTGACGTGGTCGAGCGAGGGGAAAGTTTAATGTCAAACCCTATCCTCAATGCCGGGTCTGATCTCGACGGACATCATGACGCCTTAGCACTGGGGATAGGGTGTATATCCAGTAATTACCCCTAGGACGACCCTAATAAAAGGGATGACCCGTCCTCTAAGTGTGACTCCATGGTGGGTATGGGGAATATCTGGATGAACTATGTATTTTACGTTTTATGGCAACCCCCCCTATTTCTGTTGACGACCCTATGCTTTCATCAAAGGACTTGTCCTCGGAACCCAAACATCAATTTTCCAGGGTCGGTCCCCAGGATCAGTGTAGTATCCCTGGGCCGAATGACAGACGGACACAGTTGACGACCCAAAGCAATGTGAGTAAATATAATACAGCCAGGAAAACTAAACAAAAAGCATCTGGTTCCAGTATTGTCACACTGGAACCATTTGCCATGAAGAAAAATAATAAATATGAAATAGCTCCTGGGGTCTTTGTACCCAATTCCTTTAATAAATACCTTAATTTAAAGCTAGAAGGTGACAGTATAGACATTTTTCAAGTGCATAGGGAAATCATTAAATGTTGTGGCAGACAGCCAAAAATAACACCGCAGAATGGAAACATGCTCCTGGTAGAAAGCATCTCCCCAGAGGAAAGTATCAAGTTGATGGGATTGTCGGACCTTGCGGGAGTTACGGTGGAGTGTACTCCCCACTCCAGCCTTAACTCCAGCAAGGGCTTGATTTATGCCCCTCAGTTGATGGCTTTCTCTGAGGAGAGACTTTTGACAGAATTAAAAGACCAGGGTGTAATAAAGGTGGACAGGATGACAAAGAAGGTTGATAATAACAGAATACCTCAGCCTACCTTAATATTAACTTTTGACACCTTAAGACTTCCGGAATGTGTCTTTGCAGCCTGGTATAGGTTTAAGGTAAAGCAGTTCATCCCGAGACCCAGAAGGTGTTTCCATTGCCAGCATTTTGGACACACCCTACAATCATGCCGATCCAAATTGCAAGAAAATCCTGCAGTATGTGTCAACTGTGGAGAGGATGAGCATGGAATGTGCACCAGGGAACCTAAATGTGTTCACTGTGGTGAGGGACATGCATCATCGTCTCAGCAGTGTGATATATATTTACTAGAAAAGGAAATACAAGCCATTAGAGTAATAGAAAGAACAACATTTAAGGAAGCACGAGAGAGGGCCAAAGCAAAGATTGTAAGACCCGGTCTAAGTTTTGCTACTGTAGTAGCAAAATTAAGAAACCAAAAGAAAGAGACAAATAAAAAAACCCAAGTTAGGAGCACAAATGTAGAATCAAATAAAGAATCATTAAAGAGACAGCTAACTGAATCATTAGAGTCAATTGATGATGAGAAAGTAAAGACAAGGTTCACTAGAACCAACAAGAAAGGCCCTAGTATGGAATTGGAAAAAATTGAAGTGCCAGTTGAGATACACCCTCCACCATCTGCCTCATTGGAGGCAAGGCCAGTGGTTGCTGGTCTGGTGCCAGCTTCTGTTGGTGCCAATTCCTCTTTGGAGGACAAACCAGCAGATGCTGGTCCCCTGGTGCCAGTCCTCGCTGGTACTTCTGCCTCATTAGAGGCAGAGCTGGCTACTGCCAGCAATACAAACACTCTCGAGGTGGTCTCTTTAGAGAACACCTCTGCTTTCTCCGTCTCGACAGAGATGGAGAGCAAAGAAACTAAAAAACCCTTTAGTGTCAAGGACACTGAAGGAAAAGATGTTGGCTCTATGAAGGCAACTCCACCCAAGAGGCCAACAAAGCCTTCCATTAAAATGCCTCCCCCTAGTAGGAAAAAGAGCTCTCCCAATCTTGTCAAAAGGAACCATAATATTGGTCCCAAACATAAATAAATTCACTTCCATTATTCAATGGAATTGTCAGGGACTGCGAGCAAAGTATGAGGAAGTCAAGCTTTTGATCTATGAGCACTCCCCTGTAGGGTTATGTTTGCAGGAGACCATGCTAGGTGAATATACACCTTGTCCTAGGAATATGTTCACTATAGAACGAAATTTGATTTAGGGGTGGAAATCATGGTGGATCCCTCATCTACATCCGTCGAGATGTGCCACCACAATGACAAGTGAAACTAAATACTCCACTTCAAGCTGTGGCTGTAAGAATTGATTTAAGAAGGAAATATACTTTATGTTCCCTTTACATTCCACCCAATAGCCATGTCTCCCAAGAGAACTTGATATACTTGATGGAGCAACTACCAGAGCCATTTCTTCTACTTGGTGACTTCAATAGTAGACATCCATTGTGGGGAGATGTAACATCAAATCAAAAAGGGAATATGATGGCATCTTTAATAGAAACTGAAGATAGGTCTTCTTAATACTGGAGAACCTACTCATTACCACATTCAGACAGGCACCGTCTCCTGCATCGACCTTTCAATATGTAGCTCCAACTGCAGTGTTGATTTTTGTTGGAGAACAAGTGATGACTGGCATACCAGTGACCATTCTCCAATTGTGATCGACACCAATGATGGTCCACCTATCCCGAGATCACCACGGTGGTGCTTGGAGAAAGCAAATTGGAGAAAATTCAAAGATTTGAGTGAGTTGGAGGGGGATGCAAGAGATTTTCCAAGTGTAGAAGATGCCATTGATCTACTCAATGGAACATTACATACTGCAGGTCTACACTCAATTCCTCGAACTAAAGGACTATTCAGGAGACGGCCAGTACCATGGTGGTCAGAAGACCTAAGGTTGTTACACCGAGCTACCAGGTCATCATTGACCAGGTGCCGTAGACATCGCACATTGGACAATGTCATAATTTACAAACAGTGTAGGGCACGATTTCGAAAAGCCATGAAAGCTGCCAGAAGACAAGCATGGGCCGGATATGTATCCTCTATTAACAGCAGAACACCAGTCTGTAGCATTTGGAAGAAAATAAGAAAAATTTAGGGTAAATTTACACCCAGTCCTCCTCCAGTACTTAAATTGAATAATAATCATGTTACTGATGCCACAGAAATTAGTGATATGTTTTCTGAACACTTTGCTCGAGTCTCTGAAAAATCAGATAGTTCCCCAGGACATCATTTCAGAATGATGGAAGAACAACAGGTACTTGACTTTTCATCAAACAAAGCTGAATCATATAATATGCCTTTTTCTGAAAGGGAATTTGACTCTGCTTTAGCTAGGAGCAAGAACACTGCCCCTGGTCCAGATGAGATTCCTTATGAAATGTTTAAACACATTTCAAAGAACACAAAACTTTTTACAATAAGTATTATCAATAGAATATGGGATGAAAGCAGCTACCCTAGCATATGGGAATTAGCTACCATGTTACCATTCCTTAAGCCTGGAAAAGATCCTCTCTCTGCAGCAAGTTACCGCCCCATTGCTTTAACATGTTGTTTATGTAAATTGATGGAAAAAATGGTAAATGTAAGACTGATGTGGTATCTAGAGCACAACAATATTCTAACGCCCTCTCAGTGTGGTTTTCGAAAAATGCACTCCACCCTGGACATCTTACTGCAACTCGAAGCCTCTGTCTGTGAAGCCTTTGCCTCCAAGCAACACCATGTGACAGTGTTTTTTGATATAGAAAAGGCATATGACACTGCTTGGAGACATGGGATTCTGAAGACTATGCATAATAGTGGTCTACGAGGCAAATTACCTTTATTTGTGAAATCCTTTTTACATCGTAGGTATTTTAAAGTTAAAGTTGGCTGTACTTTATCAGAGAAAAAGTGCCAAGAAGAAGGTGGTCCCCAGGGTAGTGTTCTCAGTGTAACACTTTTTGCTCTGGCCATAAACAGTGTTGCAGCTGTCATTCCAAGAGAGGTTTTAAAGACACTGTTTGTGGATGACTTGTCAATATCCTTTGCTGCCACCCGGATGACTGTAGCAGAAAGAAAGCTACAATTAACAATAAATAAAATAGTAAGTTGGGCTGAGAAACAGGGTTTTAAAATCTCTGTAAGCAAGACTACTACTGTCCACTTCTGTCGGATCAGGGGAGTGCATCCTGATCCAGACCTCTATTTGTATGGCCGTAGAATCCCATGTGTAGAACAAGCACGCTTCTTAGGCCTAGTTTTTGACAGTAGGTTGACTTGGGTCCCCCATATTAAACATATAAAAGCAAAGAGCCTAGAAGCTCTACACATCTTAAAGGTGCTTTCTCACACCAGTTGGGGAGCTGATAGAAATCTGTTACTAAAGCTTCATAAATCCCTAATCTTGTCAAAGCTGTCATATGGTTGTGAAGTTTATTCTTCAGCCTCCTCATCTAACTTGAGAATTTTAGATTCGGTGCATCATTCAGGTATTCGTATAGCCACAGGAGCTTTCCGGTCGTCACCAATACCTAGTATGCTAGTTGATGCAGGAGAGATGCCCCTTGAACTCTATCGCCAGTCATCATTACTTGGTCGGTACTGGTTTAGAGTGCAAAGACTCCCCAAATCTCTGGCATTTGCTGTGGCAAGTAGAAATATTTTTAACGGTTTTTATGAAAGTCATCCAAGGTATCCCACTCCTTTTAGCTATAGAATTAAAAATATTTTAGAGGATACGAATATTAAAAAATTTCCCATTATCCCCTTTGTGTATCCCAGTACTCCTGTCTGGAGGTTACCTGATGTGAAATTCTGCAGGTACTTCAGTGGAGCAAAGAGGGATAAATCTGATGAGGAAATGAGGTCCATATTTTTAGAGCATGTATCAGAGCATGTAGATACAAGTTTTATATTTACTGATGGCTCTAAGTCCAATGCTGGCGTTGGATATGGGGTTTTTAGCGAATCTTTTAACCGAAGAGGTGCACTTCCTTCTGTTGCCTCAAACTTTACAGCTGAATTGTATGGCATCCTAATAGCACTGGAACATATTACAACACTCCCAGTTTGTAGCTATACAATATTTTGTGACTCCAAAAGTGCCCTACAGTCCCTGGAAGTCTTTAATACTGATCATCCCTTGGTGTTGAAGATCTTGCAGTGGATTTTTTTGCACCAAAATAGAGGCAGCATTGTTTCATTTTGTTGGGTTCCCGCCCATGTGAACATATCGGGAAACGAAGAGGCAGACAAGCTAGCCAAATCAGCAGCGCAAACTTTGGTACCGAGAAAATGCCCTGTTCCATATCGAGATACATTCTATGATATATGGAAATCCATCCAGCAGTTATGGGTACTTCAGTGGGACAGAGTAGGCCCCAATAAAATGAAAGAAATTACTAGTCAGACACACCCTTGGAAATATGACCTAATACCAAGGAAGTGGGAGATTGTATTGTGTAGATTACGTATTGGCCATACGCGTTTAACTCATGGCTATCTGATGGATGGGGAGAATGAGCCCTTCTGTGACGATTGCTTAGTTCCACTAACCGTTAGGCATTTGCTGGTTGAGTGTCCCAGTCTGGTGGAACTTAGGAATCGTTTTTTAGGTTATAGCAGTGGAGCAGGGGGTAATTATAGCATGGCAAAACTGTTGGGAGAAAGCGCATGTATTAATAACATTATCTCTTTTATCAAAGAAGCTGGTCTTCTCAAATATATCTGACAGCTGTGCTGTCTTAGTATATACATTTTTTTTCTATTTAATAGTTTTACTGTTATGTGATCAATCACAATTCTTTTTATCGGAATATTATTTATATTTTTATCAGAAATTTAATTTATTTTTTAAAATCAAATTTATATATCTCTCATAAAGATAGTTATTTTGAATGTTGTATAATATATTATAAAAGTTAAAAGATCACATTTAGTATTCGGCGTCGGTGACCCTGGTAGTTGTGACGCCAGATAACTCTCAATCAATCAATCAATCAATCATGGGAAAATTTTCACTTCTCTGCACGTTAAGAGGAATGTATGCATCACCCTCGCCTGTGTTTACCCTACCTCCCCCACTACTGTCTTCACCGCCTGCATTGATGCTGTTAACATTATTATTATTGTTATTGTAGTCACTATTGACGCTATGGTTATTAACATTGTTGTTGCTGTCATTGCCAAAGCTGTTACCACAAGTTTCCTGACCTTTTATTAACCTCTCATACATGATGGCACGTAGAATGTAGAACGCCTTCATTTTTTTAAATTTTCCTATTTAAAAAAACTTCCTATCAAACTGGCTGCTAAAGGAAGTAATACGGACAGAATAGCGCCCCCTTTGCGACTCTTCAATATGTTTTTCTTCCCCGCTAACGTTGTTGTTTTCAAGGATACTTGACTGATTTCCCACTTACACCTTCTGAGCTTTTTAATGAGAGTTGTTTCTCTGGTTAGATTACCCTTAAGAAAATTTCTAAATATTTCGGATATGGTAGCGATAAACCCTCTGCTTAATGTGGGAATTACTCTACTCCTCTTGGAGGGGGACAAACCTGAGATGAATAAAATAAAATCTTTGTTTTTACATATTAAAACTTCCTTTTTACAACTCATGTCCACGCAATTTGGAATTCCTCGACCCACGAATTAAATTGAGCTGGATAACCCTTCCAATTAACATAATATTGCCTTCTGTTGCCTCTCCTCCTTCTTCCTAAGATGGCAATGTCATAGGTTTCAGGCAATTCAGTAGGTATTAATTCTTCTCTGTAGAATGTACCTTTTATTTCTTCACCCGCTAAATCTTCTAATATGTAAACTGTGGGATTTTGTAGAGTGACGAGCTTCTTGATTTTAAATATTTATAGAGTGTTTTGAACTGTGTATCCTCTCCTGAAAGCAGCGTTCCGGTTTTCATCAGCTATGCATGAGGTGTCTCCAACGTACAAGGTTGAACTGATGCGACCCGTTGTTGGAAAGGCATTTTTATACATTCTTGAGAACTGACTTATAATGTCTGCTTTAGTCTTCATTGCATGCACCTCCTTGGGCATCTGCCCTTTCCCTAAACTCTTGTGCGGTGAGTTGTTATAGCTTTCGACTATGGCCTGCAGAACGTTGCTATATTTCAATGTGTTCTTGTGTTTAAGGTATCTGTATATTCGGTTTTTAATGGTTCTTATTACCCTTTCAGCTATAGAAGCTTTAATTTCCCGCGAGTAGACGCTATATAACAAGACGTTCGTAATTTATAGATATTTCCTCACATGTTTGTTATAATATTCCCTATCTTCGTTCCTGTTCAGATGGGACAATCCTGAAAAATCGCTAGATTCTAGAAGCACTTTCAGAGCATCGCACACTGTGACACCGTCTTTTTTTTTTTTTCAGAGGGAGGACACGTAAATACCTTGAAAATTGGTCGATGAAGAATAGCAGATATTTATAACCTTCATTGTGTGGAGTGAGTTTTGACATGTCGGCCAGATCTGTGTTGGCCTCATCTCGAGGTTTGGAAGATATGATTTTCCTCCTAAGGAATCGCTTGCATGTGGTTTTATGTAGGGTGTATGATGGCTGACCCCGTAAAAAGCCTGTGACATCCACTTTAGTTATGTTTCTGTCCTCATTCTTTGCTGCTTTGAGTAGCGCATTCACACCACTAAAACAGCTACGTTGCGATTTGGTATTCAGTCTCTCCGAGGATATTCGTTCTGAGCTGTAACAGTTTGGGTGTTGACGGAGTGAAGTTCACCAACAGATAACCGTACCGCTTGTGTTAAAGCTCTTTTGTATATGTCTGAAAACTCTGTACCCCTTCACCGGCTGAACAACTGTCTACCCAAAGTTTCAATCTGTCCAAAGTCACGATTCTTCATGAGGATGTAATGGGAGCAATTGAGACTGATGTTCCTGCTGAATTTACCTGAGTGGAACATGTTCTGGGTTATGAAAATCACTGATACGTCTGAATGCCTTCCTGCAGAGAATGCCTGGGTGACGAATTTATTGTCACTGGCTTCGAGAAAACATGTCGTCCAGTACAAATAATAGACCTTTTCCATCCTCCATTCCTCTTTCTGTGTAATCGAATGGGTTTAGTATCTCTTTGGATAATTTGAATTTAGCACTTATGGTGTGATGTCTTTCCAGAGGGTGTTCACTCACCCCACAATATAAAATACAGTGAAAGTTGGCCTCATACACAGGATCGATTTTCCACTGTTGCTGAAACCCGCTATGATAATTCGTGCAGGAACGGCAAAAAGGTTTAAGATTTCTCCCTGGAAGGGACTTGTTTACATGGTTGCAGTTAATACACTACTGAGCAGATGTGACGTTTACCTGAGCGTTAAATACAGGTGAGGGTTGTTGAGAAATGAATTTGATTGTGCAATGTTTTTATTCATCATAATTTTTTTTTATATACAGGTGAGGGTTGTAGAGAAACGAATTGATTGTGCATTGATTTTGTGCGTTATAATTTTTTACATACATTCACAATAATTTAAACTATAAATTCATACATAAATTTGTATTTACAGGCAGACATTTTAGTTTGTGACACGTCTACTCAGACCGAGTCGACTTTTCTTAGCAGGGGGAGGAAACATCAACTTCGCCTAAGAATTTGCGAGGACAGTTATTGGATGCTGCTGCTGCTGCTGCTTAACCTCCAATTTGCTGTCCACTTTCCATCTTTTGGAACAACCTTTTATCTTGGGAAAGCAGTGTGAAGGAGTGGGGAGTTGAAAGTTATAAGGTTGGGTGGAGGCTTTGCATGTGCTTGCCATGGCCGGTGGTGGTGGCAGCAGCAGGGGTGCCAGGACCTCCTCATCTTCTTCTTTGTCAACTCTGTCCGCTCCCCCAGCTCGTTCATTCACTGGGATCTGAGGGTGACCGTAAGAGAGGGATTTATAAGGGGTGATGTAATACCTCTTATCTTCTAAAGGACATAGAGCTACCTTCCTCTGTCGGGTGTGACACATCGTTCGTCCCACCATCTGCAAATTGTGAACCGTGGTGTAAGTGATCTCATTATTCTCAATTACATCTCGGTATTGACTATGACTAATAGTCTTTTGGCGACATCTTTGACTCCCCTTTAAAGTGTTATACCGACTGTTTTGCGTTCCATATGAATAAACTTTGGGTTTTACACCGATAAACTCTCTGATAAGTTTGATGCCTATTGCAACTTTGACGAGTCTGAGTTCCCCCTTGCGCGTATCATCATACACTTCGTAAGTTTTGGGAAAGTTGCTCAAATCCAAATACGGTTTAAGTACAGCTTTCAATTTGTGTGCGAGGTTGTCAGTCTCCAGGGAGAGGATCAAACTGTCAGCGTCAGTGTACAGGAGCGTAACTCTATCACCATACAGTTTTTGAAGGACGTCATAACGGAACTTATACATCATGTCCTTAACCAGGTCCAGTATGCTGAACCCAACGTAGATCACGGATTCTGCTGTAATGGTCTCTCTGCAGTGATTCACAATGTATCGTTAATTGTTCAACCTTTCAAAGGACTTGTATGTATGCTTAGACACATTTCTAAGTAGTGAGGATTCATCGGTGGTGACAACTGTCCTGGTGGAATAGTTCAAAGTGTTCAAAGACTGTTCACCAAGATTTTGATGGTGTTCCTCTTGTCAGGGTCTGATTCTTTCGCTCTCCTCTCTGCATTCTCTGTGATGTATTCCCTTAAATAAAATCCTTGATTGAACTTGTAAACTTTTCTTATCACAAAATCCTTGATTGAACTTGTAAACTTTTCTTATCACGTTGACTTCTAGACCGAGTCTTATTTAATGGTTGCAATAGGGGAAGGCAAATTAAGTGGTTTTGTAATGGCAAGTGTGCACCTACCAGTTTGACATTTTTTTTTAGGAAGCCTCACATTAAACTTTTCCAATAGGCTTTTAGTGTAAGGGGATAGATCCTGGAGGGGTACGCTCATGTGATGTATAGGTAGAGGGAACTCATCTGTCCTGAGAGCGACATCATCCCTAACCTTCTTAGTATCGAAGAGGATGAAATAACCGTGTTCCCTCTGCGAATTGATGGATGTGATATCGCTGGCGGTAAACCTCTCTAGTTCAGTGGGGGAGAGCTCCGTTATTTCATCCAAAGGCATTTTATATCTGCTCACCACCATAGGATAAAGACTGGTAAAATCGATGTACAATATATATGATTGTCGGTCACAAGCTTTAAATTGTGGGTTTAACTTGGGGTTGTTCGCTATGGTGTGCCTTTGGACTAGACTGCACAAATTGCCTCTGATGTTGTTAGCGATCAGTTGATAAACTTCCCCATTGGAAATCAGGGAGAGGCACGTTCGCGAAGTGTGGAGAAAAGCATCTAGTGAGAGGGAGGTAGACGTTAAATAGTAAACTGGGTCCAGTCCAAACTGTGTATAAGCAGCCTTCGTCCAAGCTAAGTAAACGTCCCCCAATAATCTCACGTCCATGAGATGGTATAAAACGGTGTAATCCAGTAAGTTAGAATAGTTTGCAGCATTCCACACTTTGCAGATATGTTCATACCCTTCACATGGTATGCTTTCCCCTGTCAGTGTGGAATTGAAACACACGTTAGGAGGGTTCCGGGTTTTTGCAACACTTCGAAGCCTGTGACGTAGTCGTAAGGGTAGTACTGTTTACCTTTGCTCAAAACTAGTTTGGTGCACTTGTCCATCAATCTGATGTTGCCAGTTTTAAGCAAATAAAATGTACCCCCATCACTTTTCAAGATTTCAGAGTTATGCTTGGCGGCCGCTTCTTTCAAGGTGAGTGCTACATCATAAGACAAATTGTGTACTAACACTGGTAGGGCTCTGTCTGCATATTTCAAATCAAAATTGCACTTCCTGCATAATGCACACACATAGTTGTCCGTCGGTATGTAGTGCGCGTGATGCCGCACTTTGATAGTGTTATCAGTGAACTTAATGTTGCAACATTTGCAGTGTGTAGCCTGTTCAAAATGGTGGATTGTTTCAGAGGTTATGCTGATTTTGTCTGCCACCATCATCTCACATATACTGGCCCAGTCTTCGGCTATTTTTATTAGAAAATCTTCAAGACAACGTTCACCTACACCTACTCTGTGCGTACAGTATTCATCGTTTCTGCCGTCGACAATTGGTCTTCATTCCCATCAGCTGTCTGTTGTACACTTCAAAATCTAAGAAGGCAATGTGCGAGGCTTTATCCAGTGCTTTCGCTTTTTCAAACTGTTTAGGTTGGTCGGGTTCTGGGTATAGAACTGTAGTTCGGGTTGAACAACTTCGGTTAGACAGTGTTAACACATGCCACCTGTGTATTCTCTCCTCGTTGTCTTTACGCCATGGGAGAATGCCTTCACATAGGCAAACATGTCTTTGATGAGTTGTGAGGTAGCAGATCCCCAGTTAGTGGCAAATGAGTTTGCTAATCATTTTACTAATGTTGCAAAGAAAAATGATGATAGACCCTATTCAGCTCAAAGACAGATAATGGAACAGGTCGAAATTGATTTTAATACATTAAGACATGAGCAATACAATGCTCCTTTTACTATTAGAGAATTTAAATCAGCCTTGAATAAATGTAATGAATCAGCTCCTGGACTGGATGATAGAACATATTCAATGACTAAGCATACTCCTGAAAATACCAGACTTTTCATATTAAGCCTTATTAACAGAATTTACTGAGAACATATCTTCCCCAATCTTTGGGAAAAGTTAAAATTACTGCCATTTGTGAAAATTATCGGCCTATTGTATTGACATCTTGTTTGTGTAAGATCATGGAAAAAATGGTGAACACACGGTTGATGTGGTACTTGGAAAGAAGTAAATATCTGTCGCCTGCTCAGTGTGGTTTTCAGAGTATGCACTCCACAACTGATGTATTGGTACGAGTGGAATTTTCAATATGTGAAGCTTTTGCTGACAAGCAGCATCACATCTGTTTTCTTTGATCTAGAGAAGGCTTATGAGGGTCCTTTATGAATGTAACCTGAGAGGCAATTTGCCCCTCTTTATTAAGGTTTTTTTTTTTTTTTAAATAGGCAATTTCAGGTTCAGGTTGGAGCAACAATGTCAGATGTATTCAATCAAGAAGGAGTGCCACAAGGAAGTGTTTTAAGTGTAACCTTGTTCGCATTGGTAATCAATGGGGTTTCTAAAATAATTCCCCCCGATATAACATATACCCTTTTTGTTGATGACCTGTCGATTTCCTTTGCAGCATCAAGGATGGCAGTGGCTGAACGCCACCTTCAGCTCTGCATTGATAATATGGTAAAGTGGGCTGAGGTTAATGGTTTTAGATTTTCTGCCAGTAAAACAGTAACTATGCACTTTTGTTGTATAAGGGGAATCCACCCTGATCCAGATCTATTCATTCATAGGCAGAGAATTCCATGTGTTGGTGAAACAAGGTTTCTTGGTTTGATTTTTGATAGCAAGCTGACCTGGATTCCACATCTGAAATACATTAAGGCAAAATAGTTGAAAGTAATGAATTTGCTGAAAGTCCTGTCTCACACTTCATGGGGTGCAGAACGAACTAAGATGTTGAGATTATATAAACCTTGGTCTTTTCAAAATTAAGTTATGGATGTGAGGTGTACACTTCTGCGAAGCCAAATAGCCTTAAAATGTTCATGGAGGAATAGTACGGTTGTGTACAGAAGCATTTAAATCATCCCCCACAAAGAGCATGCTTGTAGATGCTGATGAGGTGCCACTGGATCTTCATTACAAGCGTCTGCTGGTTCGGAGCTGGTATAGATTCCAGAGGCTACCCAAGTCTTTAACTAGTATTTGTATGAGAAATGAAAGGCATTGGCAATTCTATGAAAGTCACCCCAAGCAACCTCATCCATACGCTTTTAGAGTAAATTTTATTGTTCGTGAATTAAATATGCCAAGAATCGAGATTTTACCAGCAAAATATTCAGTTAGTCCCTCCTGGAACTTTCCAGAGGTAAAATTCTGTAGATATTTTAATTTTACCAAGACAGAATTGTCCAGTGAGGCCATGTGGTCAATATTTTTAGAACACTCTTTGCAACATGATAACTCCACTGTAGTTTTCACGGATGGCTCAAAGTCAGATGCTGGCGTCGGCTTTGGTGTAGCCTTCCCTGATGTAGAGAGAAGCGGCAGGTTATCATCTGTTGCATCAATTTTTACAGCAGAATTATATGCAATTTTAAAGGCTTTAAAGGAAGTTTTAATTCGGAATGAAAATAATTTTGTTATATATTGTGGCTCAAGAAGTGTTCTTCAGTCGCTGGAATCTTTTAACCCTTTAAACCCTCTGATTTTAGATATATAGGAATGACTGCTTTTACAAAAAAGAAGATGGAAATTAATAAAGTTATGTTGGGTGCCTTCCCATGTTGGGGTGGCTGGGAATGAGAAAGCTGACCAACTTGCAAAGTCTGCGGTCAGCTCCCCAGAACCCACAAGATGCCTACTACCATATTGGGATTTGTATCCTCTAGTAGGTCAGAGAATTAAAAAATGTTGGCAGTCCCAGTGGGAGGATATTTTAACTAATCAAAAAATGCAAAGTATCACTACATTAGTGTCTCCTTGGTCACATCTGTATATGCCAAGGAGGCAAGAAACGATGTTGTGCAGATTGAGGATTGGACATACAAGACTTGCACATGGGTTCTTGATGTCTCGTGAAAATCCTCCATTTTGCGAGAACTGTACTGTGCCCTTGACTGTGAAGCATTTGTTGATTGAATGTCCCAGATTCGTGAATTTGAGACATAGGTTCCTGTCTTGGGGTCATGACAGAGTAGGTAATTTTATCCTATCTACAATTCTTGGAAAGGATTGTAATATAGAGCAGTTATATAAATTCATAGGGGAGGAGGGCCTCCTCAACCAAATTTAAATTATACATAGATTGTCTATGTAAGAACTTATATATATATATGAATAAAATTTGTATATACATATATTTATAGATATTTTTATATGAAATGTATTAGAAATTTAATTTTTTATATTTAATTTATTTCGGTGTCAATTACCCAGATGTTGTGATGCCAGATTTAATAGATACAATCAATCAAATTATGAGTGTGAGGTGGTCATCCGTGATTAGCAGTAGAGGGACCAGTCAGGGACATGACATGTTACCCCCTTTCTAGCGAGATGTACAGTCCATCATTTTTTCCGATGTTTTCCCATGACCAGTTCACACAATTTGTACACATAGATGTTAAAGTTGTTGTCTTTTTCCAATGTCTTGAAGGAGTTGCTGTTCAGTGGCATCTCGGGTGTGTGTTTAATGCTGATATGATTTGTCCGTATCCAGCTTTTCACATCCCTGGTGATGTTTTTACCTGGTGTGTTGCAGTTTTTCCTGAGTAGCACATATACTTCTAGCGCTGTAATGACGCCGTTGTACCCGGATTCGATGTTGACGACTTGGCTGCCGCCCCTGACTCCTGTGGGATACTCTTTAAAGTTTGCTATGTTCACCATTTCTTGCCACGAGATGTTGATTTGTACACTGTGTAGTGAGGGGATGTGCCAACCCGAACCCTCACTTAAGTTGAGCCTGTTTTCAAGGTTGCTCGCCACATATTCAATAGCTTCGTCTAGCGATTCGTATAGTGTCCACTAATATTAGCACAGGTGGCGTATTAACGTAAAAAGAACCCATTTCACGGGTGATACCACTGCCACCCACCATTCTCTGCCTGGTGATGATGATGCACAGGTATAACATGACAGAATTTATACCCCCCTCCCGGAGTGTTCGCAAGACGTCCTCGGCGAGCTGTGTTCTGTTAATTCTATGTGCCATTGTCCCATCAATGTGCATTCCTACTGCAGTTGAATAAGTGATAGTACTCACAATTCGGTTGGCCTCCTCTCCTTCCCTGTTAAGCAGCGTTTGCTGTTGTTTGGCACCTCCTACTTGACAGCGACCTCCTCTCGGCAATGTTTCCTTTGCATTTTTCCCATTTGGTAGTGCTGTTACAGTGTTCACAGTGGAACTTGCAAAAAATAGGAATAACAAATAGAGAATTTAATCAAAATAAACTGGTTGTTTTATATGTAAATGCAGCGGTGACGTTGTGCATTTTTCTTTTCTTTTTACAGCGAGTCACATCTGACAAACTTCTAAATAAAAATAATTATTCTCACCATCCTGGGGAGTGACGCTCTCTGCTGCACCTCCTGTTAAAGATCGTCCCGGGTCGGGTCTGTTTCCACCCCTGTTTGCTCCTCTTCTTTCTACATTGACAGCAGACTGCAGTCCTCTGGCTAGTCCGAGCCTTCGGTGCCATATATATATTCCACAGCAAAGGAATTTCAATGGAGCTGTCACTCATAGTTTCATCACTGCTGTTGCTGGTGGTATTACCCATGTCTGCTTGTGGAGATGTTGTGGAGTAGAGCAGCCTGTTGGCGAACTGATGTGGTTCTTGCTGCTGTTCGAATTAATATACCGGCGGTAACAATCATAAATGTCTTTTCACATCGGGTCCTGGGGATTAACTCACGTCAGTGAATCCTGTGGAATTATCAGTGAATGTGTGTGTGCTGGTGGTTACAATCGTCTTTTATCACCCTCATATAAGGTTTCGCTAAAGCGGTATATCGTGTCTTGTGTGTGTATGTGTGTGTGTGCATGTGTATGTGTACATCACTGGACATAGAGACGGATTATTGAGTTGTGATAGTCGTGTCGTGTTGTGTGTCTCGTGTGAATGCGCACCATAGTGATATGATATGTTTTGCACCTGGCAGTGAGTCACAGAGAAAGGGTGGGGGTGCTTATAGCTGAGTCACAGGGAAAAGGTGACTGTTAGCGGTGTTTATCAGTTGCTTATCTGAATTTGGATGGAGTTTTGAAATCTTTTTGCATTCATACTAACACATGATATGACATGCTGTTGCACCTGGCAGTGAGTGACAGAGAAACAGTGACTGTTGTGGGTGCTTATCAGCTGCTTATCTGAATTCGAGTGGAGATGTTAGGTTAGGTTAGGTTTGGTTAAGGGACTTAGAATTTTTTCACTTGGTGGGACTGAGAATTTTTGGTTTTCTCATGGAGCTATATATACCGTACTCTCTTCTTGAGTGATTTTGGGGTTCTTTTCTGAACTAGAGTGAAATATTTGGTGGTTTTCCCATGGAGTCGTTAATGGTCAACGTACATGAGGTTAAAATAAAGGCAAGCTCATGGGGTTTATCGCCTGTGAGCCGAATTGGGGGTCGGGTTTGAGGTTGAGCCGAAATGGGGTCTTTTTCCCTACTCCCTTCATGAGCGATTTTGGGGTTCTTTTCTGAACTAGAGTGAAATATTTGGTGGTTTTCCTGTGGAGTCGTTAATGGTCAATGTACGTGAGGTTAAAATAAAGGCAAACTTATGGGGTTTATCGCCTGTGACCCGAATTGGGGGTCGGGTGTTGAGGTTGAGCCAAAATGGGATCTTTTTCCCTACTCACATTGAATACAGTGTGTGCTTGTTTGTAATTCTTCCATAAGTGCATTTGTTCCTTAGACAGGGCTTCATCTTTTTCATAATATTCAAAAGTAGACCCCTTGTTTGGTATCAGAGCATTTACAAGATCTGTACCATCCATTAAGATAACATCAGTGGTAGGCTCTTTTGTCATGGATGTCTAATGCCTGCTGTTCTAGTAGAGGCAGCAGCTGTGACTTTGTGCCCTGATGCATCTGCCCATTCTGTGCCAGTGATGGTGGGCAGTTGTGGTTTTCATGTTGAAAGAATTCATTTAAGTCACACTGTCTGTTCTGACATAATATAAAAGGCATAAGAATAGATTATGGCCTTCCTTTATGGTTTACAGGGTGGGTCTGTTTGCCCTGGGACTCTTTATCAGACATCGTGTGACTGAATAATGAAATTTTGTTCTTGTGTACTGGCTCATTGAATTTGCTGGGTATCTTTTGTCTCTCAATAAAGTTTTGGAATTGTGTCTGTCCAAGGCACTTCATAGATCTCAATGGTTCATTAACTTTGCTTCCCATTATTTCATGACTGTCTAGCACAATCACATCCACTGAATCTTCCTCAAAAGGGTTGCCCATTTCTTTGATTACTTTTGTTAGATTCTCAACCATTTCAAAAACCCTATTCTGCAAAGTTTCAGTTTCATCATGATGCTTGCCCTCAGATTTAGGATCAGCATCACTTCTAGTTTCCAACTCATCAATCAAGTGGCTTACTTCAAGACCAGCCATTGTCCACCTTCTGAGAGCATCTACATCTTTAAGTATGCCGATGCTTCCCCCATCTCCTTTCACATGAGCATTATTCTGCGTGTGTGCTTGGTCTATAGCCATTGAGAAAAAGACCAAGTGGTTTTATGGACAGTGAAGTTTCCTTTTGCGAATTCAACAAATGTGTCATTTTGGAGAGCCTCCATGCCTCTCAAATGAATTGAAAGCCACCTGGCATAGTGTACATGGTCCTGTGCAAAGAAGAAAGGAATTAGTTCCTTTCTTCTTTGTACAAATTGAAATTCGACTCCTGGTATGACCTGATGAAAATGAACACTAGAAGCTCTAGCTGAAACACAAGATTCCAAAAGTAGAATTATGGAGACACTGACTCTTGTTTTCTGATCCAGCTTGCACAACTTAACTCACTTTTTTCTTCTGCTTCCTGGATATGTGCCATAAGGCAGCTTTGTTCAGCTGATATAAACTCCAAGTACCACCTGGTGGGCTAGAAATGTCCTCTTCATATGTGAAGCAGAGATAAACGAATTTGCTGTTCCAGGAGTATCTATTTCTGCTTCTGCAAGAGAACTAGTCCAACCATTGTCTTTCAAGAGATCACCAAGAATTTTGAATGCTGCCATTTCTAAGTGCAGTCCTCCAAACATGATAACCATATCACCATTCTGCAATGGCCATTCCCATTGGATCTGCTTGGTAATTGTAAATAGCGGCTGATCAACTGCTAGAACCGATGTTTGGGCAGGATTGAGAAACTGTGTGGTTGCCCTTGCAATATCTGTGGCAAGTTTCATCATTGCAACTGAATGAGCTGCCTCTTGAAAAAGATGCAGCATTTATGACAGGCTTATTTCAAAGAGGGCCTGTCTCTTCTGAGAAGTGTGATGTGCTGCCCAAGATAGGGAAACAGCATTTTCACTCATGTCTGCCAAACTGACTTTCTCAAGCCATTCACACTGAAGAGAAATATGCCTAGAAAGCATAACTTACTGGTGTCCTGCACTTCCACTGGATGAAGGGAGGGGATTCCTGTGTTTAAAGTGAGCAGGGGGTACATTCGTGTAGTATTCAGGAAGAGAAAATACTATTTTTTTTTTTTTTTTTACTTTGTTCCACTTTGGATGATTTGGGCCAAGTTTCTGTCCTCGCACATGTACTCACCTCAGACTCAGGGTGAGGAGGTGCACCACTGTCAGCTGGATATATAGCTAGGCTAGGCTAGGCTAGCTGTCGTAACACAATACACAAACAACCAAACAAGGACAACAACCACACAACAATTCAATAACTATACAACAAAAGACCACTGCACAACAATCACTATCAGCACCAAAAACCAACACTAACACTATAAGTCGGCACCGCCTACAACATCAAGGAACCTCAACAACAACACTCAACAACTCACAACTCCAACAACTCATCCACAACACAAACAAACTCACAATCACAACAAACTGAACAACACAGGCACAACAACCTTTAAACATACAATACCAACAATAATTCAACCAACAGATTCAAGAAACACAAAATAACTGACCACCAATAATACTGCTACCAAAACTCTCTAACCAGCACTGGCTCTTCTCCCATACATGCTCACTCCACCTGATGCTTGTAACCGACGCTTGCCACTGATCGACATGGCGAGCGCCACAACAGACACACGCTTACGACCGACATTAAACCACTCCCATTTATTCCTCCACCAATCTCTTCTCTCTCTCTCTTCTCTCTTCTCTCTCTCTCTCTCTCTCTCTCTCTCTCTCTCTCTCTCTCTCTTGTTCATGCAATCATCAGAGACATTGTCAATCAAATATAAACTACCATTATAACCACCATATCATCAGTCCTCAGATGCTGAAACAAAGATATGCCTGTCCCATGGAAGACTGTTTGTGCTGTTGTGCTACTTGGATTGTGATCAAGATTGTCAACAGGACAAGTTGTAAAGAGCCGTTTTGTTAGTGTAGTGGGACAAACTACTACTTCTTCCACAGCCCTTGTTACAACTGCTTTTCCCAACCCTTTAGTCAATTCCAGAACCTTATTTTAGCTGATTCTGATTCAATGTTGATGAAATGTATCAAGTAATTGATGCTTTCTGGTTTTGAAAAAACAAGGAGGCCAAGGTATATTGGAAATGGAGGTTCTCTTAACTTGGAATGTCTGGTAAATGTTGAAGATGCTGGAGTCTTCTGACAGTTGAAGTGCAAAAGTTGTGCTAAAGCTAGATCAGTAAATGATGTTCCATATATAAGTTGAGATTTTATATCACCCCCATTTTGCAGCACACTTACAAATTCCAACAAACTTGGTGATTCCCTTCCAGTGTTTGCTGTTAAGGTTCCATCAAATTCTTTCTCATGTTCAAGCATCTGGTTCTTCAGTATCCTGGCTGCTTTGGCCACGATTAGTGCATCATTAGAGTCACATGGCATGGCTAGGGCTTCTCCCACTTTCCCCTTGTAGGCAAGCCAAATCTCTTCCCTTTTGAAGGCCTCCAGTTCTGGGATACAGACAAGTATCTGTTCTTTTAACCGTGTTCAATGCACAAAGGAAACATCAACATTTAGCTGTTCTGGTCTTTCTTTGTATGAATCAAACTTCCACCATCAAAATAGCAGCGCCCATCTGTAGTCAATTGTGTGTCTCTTATGTACATCTCAAGCTCAGCTAAAGCATGGACACATGCCTGTTGTCTGTACCGCACATAATCATCTCCAATTTTCTGGGAATTTAGCCAGGCTTTTTCCATGTTTTACATGCCTGTCAGACAAGATGGGTAATACACATGGTCCCGGAAAACAAAATTTCCAGCACTAAGCTTGGCCAGAAGTTTCTCATGTAGTAGGTTCATGGCACATTGTTGCAGCTTTTCATGTAAAGCCAATGCCTTGGCCAATTGTAAATCTTTGATTGGTGCTGGTCTATCACATCTAAAACAGATTCCTTCTTTCTCAGGTTTAGATTCCTCTGCACCTTCTTCACCTGCCTTCTGGCTAATACATGCGAATTTTGTCTTGCATGATGACTTCCTTTTCCTTTCTAGTTTTGTGGTTTTGAACTTCCAGCATACATGGTTCAAGATATGTAACTTTGTTAATTTCAGAGATCTGCAGAATTCCATCACCGTCATCAAGTCTTTGGGGATGGAATGGTATAGGCATGGGTAACATAGCCAGTACACCAGATGCATCCACTACTCTTTCACATGTCTTCCTGGCACAAGCAACAAAGCTTCCAGTTATTCATACTATCCCCCTTCAAGAAAGATATCGAATTCCAATATTATGTTGCCTTTGCTTTTGTTCTATAGGTCAAGGGTTTATCCTTTTACCACCTACGTATATGACATTGTGCACTTTCAGATATTGGATACAACTAGGCTCAAATATGTCATAATCCTACCCCTAACCCAATCATTCTTCCAATGCTATTTAATTCCTTTGAGATCTGTACACCATCTTGAAGACTTTAACCCCATCTTCCTTGGCCTGCCTCTCCTGCACTGGCACATCCTGTCAATTCAGGTGCGGCTGTTTAACTCTGAACTGGGGCTGGCTAAACAGCACTTAGGAAACTAATGACAAATATCTACCACTAGCTAGCACTGAACCCCATTCTGAGTCTCACTATTAAACTGTTACATTGAGTTAACCAGTTTTTAAAATGAGGATGAAAATAAATTAAGTGGCGCATAATTGATTTCTAACCTACAAAAAATAAACTGCTCATGCTGAAGTTACCCCGAATCCATGTATTAGCTGACCTTTTACCTCGTTTATGAATTCAAGTACCAATTTTTGCCTTATTGGCAGATATTTTTGATATAGTGACAACCATCTTGGACATTTCTAGGCAGCAAAATTATGTAGATCTAAGTATTTAAAGGCTTGCTTTCAATATTTTCACATAAACTGAGAGTGACTGAGGAATTTGAATGTAATTAACCAATCAAATTTCGATATTCAGATATCCAACGGAAGCCATTTTGAAAGCCTGCCGGCCACTTTGGAAAATGGCAAAATTTTGTGTGGCCAAAGTTACCTGCTCTACTATAAGTCAAGAAACATAGGATTACTGAGTGACTGGTGATTACAAACACATGTATATGTACAGAATCAAAAACTAAATGTTAAGAAAGTAGGATGGTGCCATCAAAGAAACATCACCTTTATGAAGAAATATCCAAATATGTTATCAAAGGATAATGTGTCCAAACAACTATTTAATTTCAAGATTAACGGACTTTTTCGCTGATTTTATAAAGTGGTAGCTGATTGGTTGGAGAAGAAGTTACAGGCATATTTAATTAGTTGGTCAAATTAATACTGTAATATTCCTTTAAAAGGGTCAAGGTCTTTAGACCTTGAACAGGGTCATGAACATTCTAATTGAAGCGCTATTACTTCTTATTTGGTAAACTCTGTATTGGCAATGGAGGCCAAGGAAACAAAAAGCTTACAAACAGAAAGGATATAACTGTTAGAACAAAATTTGGGTCATGGGACTCCCAAAATAGTTACGGAAGGTAATGATGAAGACAATTACCTCATTTTGATATGTAAAACTACTAATAGTTCAGTAAACTAGGTATAAATTTTATTTAGTGTACCCCTGCTAACACAATCTATCCATGTTTCAGTTTCAGAATCACCACCAAAAACTTACACGTTTGCATTGTATTTCGTAGAGATTATTTTTTTATTTCAGCCTTAAGAATTGCTTGTGAAGTGGGTTTTGCAATGCTTGATTTGTCACATTTGTTTATCTGGTTAATTTGATTGATCTGATCTTCTAATAGCTTCGTGGATGTTCTTGCAATCTGCGTTCATATTCATTGATAATATAATCACTGTCTACGAGTAGTAAAGACCTTTTTTTTTCTTACACCAAAGACGACATTATTTAAATTTTAAAAACCAGACCTAATTCAGTTTTCTGGGATAACAGGACAGTCGTTTTTACATGTTCAAGCATATTGTAGGTGATGTACGCACGCATAAAGGTGTAAGAATAATATCATAATCCAAAACTCACTGTCATACAGATATCACTTAAGCTTTAAGTTCGACATTGATCTCGTGACCTGAGAGAAGGTCATTAAGTAAACTGAATAACGGGAATCTGTGTATACTGGCTGTACAACAATCATGTTTATCAACTTCGGAATTATGTCCATGCTATACATAGTTTAAACAGTAATAATCTTTCAATTTGTACACAATTTTTAAATACATAATTTTAACCATAAGTATTATTCATTGATAACGTCCACTGAGCTATGATAACAGGATTCTTGAGCTCCAATAATTCGTTTTGGGTCGAGTCTACGTCTTACATATGCATTTTTCTTCACATTTATTAGTATAGATTTTTTGTCCAACTTTTCAGTCCAGACGAAGTGAACAGGGTTTTTATTTGAGGTAATCCCCCTGATCCCAACTCCTTGACGAGGTGGGGGGCTTAGGGATCCACTGAAGAGAGAGTATGCCCCTTTACGCCTATTCTCTCTGCTGTGGATCCAACTGAACATTGGGACCTTTAACTCCTTTACTCATCCTCCTTATAAATTTTCCCCTTTCCCTTCTTCTTCTTTCGTTGACGACCCTGGCATGGTTTTGGACTATTGAATTGACTGCTCTTTTTACTTGATGGAGGGTGGAGTTGGATGGCATGCCTCTCCACCCGTAAAACTAGAGTACCTGACGTGGTTGAGCGAGGGGAAATTTTTAAGTCAAGCCATGCCCACAGTGCTGGGTCCGATCTCATGGGACTGACGACCCTTAAGGCACTGTGGGTATGGCGTATATCCAGGTGAGGGACCCAGGGCAGTTACCAGTGTGTGTAACGGCATTGCCCCTCCCCCGGTTGGGCCTCCTTGGTGAGAGGGACCTCATCCTGGATGAAATTTTTGTAATACTATATATGGAGAAAAAAATTAACCTCGCAACGACTTATGGCATGGCAATGGACTGTTCTCAGGATAACTCAAATAATGAAAATCAGAGTGGTATTAAGACATTATTACCATACAATAAACCCAAAAGAAATAGATATCGCCAGGACCCAACCTTGATTCACTTTGATTCTCTCTTTGGGGAGTCAAACTGGTCAAGGTTTTTGAACTTAGAAGCTGACAAAGATATATCTTTATTAAAATTAGAAAATTACCTATTGAATCGATGCCCATCGCAAGAGATGAGCATAAGACAAATTAAAAAAAAGGAATGGTTGGTTGAAACAACAACCAAAAACCAATCAGAAAATTATCAATGTATAAAAAAATATAGATAACATAAATATAAAGGTTACAAGGCATGATACAATGAACAGTGTGCAAGGCACAGTAGTAGTACCAAATCTTGAGGATGAAACATTAGATAGATTAATACTTTTAGATTCATTAAAGAAAAGGTACAATAATGTTGAAGACTGCGAAGTATATGAGGTCCCAAGCAGGAAAGACAAAAGTCAAACTATCAAAATAGCCAAGATAAAGTTCAGTGGCCAAACCTTACCCTTAAAAATTAAAATGCTAGGATTAAATAGGGAACTAAGACCTTATGTTCCTAAACCTATGCAATGCAAGAACTGTTGCAAATATGGTCATACAGCAATTAAGTGCAGGAATATTTATAGATGTGCCTTTTGCAGCTCGCAGGACCATAAAACACGCTGGGACTGTGGCCAACCCAAATGCGTCAATTGTGGATTAGAACATCATGCCAGATCTAAATTGTGTGCGTTCTATATCTACAATACAGAACTTAAATGACTACAAGAACGAACTGGAATGACGATAAGAGAAGCAAAGTTAGAACTGAAAGTGAGAGGATTAAATGACCCAGCTAAGAAATTTAGGTATGCAGACACCTCAAAGTCAAGCAATACCAGAACTGAGAATGAAGAAATACCACCACAAAAAATACAAGATGAAAAGAACTCTTCAAACATACATAATATTACGACTGTGGAAAATCGATTTAGCTCTTTATCGGAAATTGAAATAGATAATGACATAGAGGAAAACAAAGAAGAATTAAAATCACAAGAATGTGAAAAAACAGATAATACTACTCGAAAGAGACAACTGGATAAGACACCACCTAATTCCACCAAACAAGTCTGTAAAAAGATAAATAACCCACCAATCTCGCCGAAAGCTAAAGTTCAGAAACAAAACACTAATATTCCACTGTCTCCCATAGTAACAATAGTACCTCTAGGAACCGAATCACAAAATTCAGATGAAATGGAAAACCAAAATACAGGTCACTACAGTGAAAACGAAGAAATTCACCCATCACCAATTATAGGCGCCACAGGAAAAAACAACAAACTGAGAAACATGAAGATACATGCGGCTGCAGTAAATGCTTTATAGCAATGTGCCACAAAAATAAGACTATAACTAAAGACAGCCTAACCAACAAAAGAAATTTCATGAGGAATAGGAGTAAGGAAAAAACAAACATCAAATCTCATGAAGAAGGTTGTATGTGTATTGAACACTTAGAATATTACAAAGAGAAACACATCAGTGTTGTAGATAATATTCTAAAGAAAATCAAAATGGAAAAATCAAATCAAGATAGTAAAAAAGTAACAGTTAGCGAAAGTAAGATTCAAACTACAACAAAAAATGAATCAAGACCTACAAAAATACAAATTATCTTATAACAAATTTAAGAAAATATCAGCTTTCATAATCTAAGGTAATTTGACCACTCATTCAATCGTTATATAATTCAATGGAATATAAATGGATTATTAACGAGAATGCACTTAGGGGAAGTCCAACGACTTATTAGTGAACATGAACCAATGATTATATGTATACAACACATAGGAAAACGTGTTCCAAAAATAGGTAAATATCTATTAGCTACAACATCACAGGAAAATGAAAATAATTTAGGAACAGCAATATATGTCCATAATAAAATTATATACGACAAATTAGATATAGATTACACTGAATTGCAAATTTCAGCAATAACAGTGAAAATAGAAAATAATGTGTTTGATATAATTAACTTATACAATCAGCCTAATAAAAAGTATGATTTAAACAAATTACAGAAAATAATAAAAGAGTTTAAGAATCCATATTAATTGTAGGAGATTTCAATGCGCATAACTCAATATGGGACTATAACAACATTACTCCAGATAAAGATGGAGCAAAAATAGAAAACTTAATGAACGCTAATAATCTTTGTTATCTGAATGACAGCGAAGTAAATACATATTATTCCAGAACCCATGGAACATTTTCCACAGTAGATGTCACCCTTTGTTCAACAAATATAGTTGACAGACTAGATTGGAATATATGTGATGACTCCTACTCAAGTGACCACTTTCCATAATAATATCCTTATTAAATAATGAACCAAAACCATATTCTCCACATTACAACATGCAAAAGGCAGATTGGGACATTTTTTACTTTCATACCGATAAAATACCGCCCTATGATTATTTGAGAAATCACAAGGAGACGAACGATTTCATTGTGTCCTTCATTAAAAAGGCAGCAGACAAAGCTATTCCTCATTCAAAACCCCATAATAAAAAACTTAAAGTCCCCTGGTGGTCAGATGATCTAACTGAATTAGTACGAGAAAAACACTCTCTAGCAAGAAGGTTAGATACTCTAAACAGAAGATTCAATAAAGTTAATAAATCAAAACCATTCACAGAAGAAAATATATTAAAAATGACAATTTTACTATTAGAAATAGATGTATTAAAACCTTTATATAATAAAATATCAGCCAAATTTAGAAAAGAAGTAATAAAAGGTAAAATAATATCTTGGAGGTCCTATGTGTCGGAAATAACAAGCGAAACATCCATTCAAAAAGTATGGGAAAAATTCAGAAAAATAAACGGAACAAACATTAGACCACCCAGACAAGCTATATTAGATAATGGAAATAAAATTTTAGATCCCTTCGAAATAAGTAACATACTTGGGGCAAGTTTTGCCAAAATAAGTAGTGACGAAAATCTAGACAAACATTTTAAAAAAGTAAAAAACAAAGCAGAGTCTATTATACTTAATTTTGAGACAAAGGAAGATATATATTATAATAAAAAGTTCAATATGGAAGAGTTAGAATATGCTCTCTTGAACAGTAATAAATCTGCCCCTGGAGGAGATGATGTTTGCTTTGAGATGATTTGCCACCTAGCACCTTTGGCAAAATCATACTTATTAAAATTTTACAATCATTTATGGCTCCAGAACTTGTTTCCAGACAAATGGCGAAATGCAATAATAATTCCTATACCCAAACCAGGAAAAGATGCTAGTAATGTGAATAATTATAGACCTATCTCATTAACAAGTTGTATATGCAAGTTATTGGAGAAAATGGTAAATACACGACTTACATGGCACATTCGTGAAAATAAAATTTTAAGTCCTACACAATTTGGTTCACAACGTAATAGGTCTACATTAGATTCTCTGTGTAGTTTGGAAGACCATATACGTAGAGGATTTGAAAGAAAACAAATTACAATAGCTGTCTTTTTTGACATTCAAAAGGCATACGACACTACATGGAGGTATGCAATATTAAAATCTTTACATAATAACATCCGCGGCCATCTTCCTAAATTTATTAAAAACTTTATGACTGACCGCACTTTTCAGGTGAGAATAGATAATGTTTTTTCCAAAATATTTCCACTTGAAAATGGAGTACCACAAGGTAGCGTCCTTAGTGGTACTTTGTTCACATTGGCAATTAACAACATCAGTAACATGCTACCGGTTGGAATTAAGAGTAATTTGTATATGGATGATTTTGCAATATATTACACAGCATCACGCATAAAACATGCAGAAAGAATGATTAATAAAACTATAATAAAAATAGATGAGTGGGCCTCATCAGTAGGATTTAGATTTTCCATAGCAAAACCCAAGCGGTTATTTTTTATAAAAGTAAAATTTGGAAAAAAGGTGAAGAAGCAGAATTAAAAATGAGAAACCATAATATACCAATTAGCCAAACTGCAAAATTTTTAGGTTTGATATTTGATGCACACCTCAACTGGAAAGCCCATATAACTTACATAAAATCGAAATGCAAAAGAGCATTAAACCTAATTAAAAAACTCTCTCACACAAATTGGGGAGCTGATAGACATACTCTTACTATACTTTATAAAGCAACAGTGCTATCAATTATTGATTATGGAAGTGAAATATATGGGTCAGCTTCAGAAGCAGCACTGAAAATATTAGACCCAATTCACAACGAAGGCATAAGAATATGCACAGGAGCATTTAGATCCTCACCAGTCTCCTCTGTACAAGTTGAATGTGGCGAACTGCCACTATCCCTCCATAGAGAATTCATAACCATGAAAAGTGCATTAAGAATCAAAGCAAGTGATTCACCAACTAAAAGTCTATTTGAGTTAAGGGATGTCTTTATAAACAATCATTCACCACCTTTCCCAATTAGAGCTAATAGACTGTTAGAGTCATTAAATATAAATATACAAGTACCTCCAATAGTAAAGTTACCACCCCATTGGACTATGATTAAAGTAAAGACTTGCACTCACTTGAAATATTTATCAAAAAGTTCTGTATATACCCCAGAACACCATAAACAAAAAACCATAGAACATATAAGACAAAAAAGTTCACATTATGCAATATATACCGACGGGTCCAAATCGCAACATGGCGTAGGATATGCAGCTATATCGCAGAACAAAACATATCAATTTTCTTTACCCAATCATGCCTCAGTCTTCACAGCTGAGTTGTGTGCAATTAAAGTAGCTATCAAAATTATAAAGCAAACTTCAATTAATAATTTTGTGATTTTTAGTGACTCGAGAAGTGACTCTTCAGAATTACAATCCAAAAAATAATATTGTACAGCAAATTCAATTTGAACTCCACAAATTATATAAAAATGGCAAAAATATTGAAATATGTTGGATCCCTGCTCACGTGGGGATAAGAGGAAATGAAGAGGCTGATAAAGCAGCTAAAGAAGCAGTCCAAATGATAAAAGCAAATGTAAACATCCCCACCAGTGATTATATAAGATATATAAAAACAATAATTGTAAATAAATGGCAAAACGTATGGGCTGAAGAGCCTGAAAATAATAAATTAAAACAAATAAAACAGGATGTTAACAAATGGAGTTCAGCATATCAAAGAGAGAGACATGCTCAAGTAATCCTGACACGCCTCCGTATAGGCCACACTCGTCTGACACACGGGCACTTGATGAGCAACCCACGCGACCCTGCTCCAGAGTGTTCAGAGTGCAAGGAGTTGGTAACAGTCAGACATGTCTTGTGCGAGTGTCCAAAGTATGACCAGCAGAGACTGTCAACTTTTGGAAATAAAACAATAAAAGAAATTTTGACAGAATCTTTTACATTTTCAGTAGTTCCAATTTTGACTTTTCTGAGGAACTGCAATTTAATTGATAAAATATAAGTTTTTTTTAGTGAATTTTAAAACAAAATTTCAAAAATTTAAAACTTAATTCCGAATTTTAATATACCGTTTTAGTATGTATGTAAGGGAACATGAGTAAATGTATTTATTGTGTGTGTGTTCTAGTATGAAAGCGTTTGCCTTTGTGCATTTTTTTTTTTATTTATCCTGAATGACCAATTTGGTCCCAGTTCTGGCCTAAGGGCTAGACCTGGCATTTTATCTAATCCTTCGGGCCAGCCCTAGGAGAGCTGAAAATCAGCTCAGTGGTCTGGTAAAACTACTTTTATAATAATAATAATATTTGAGGTAATGCAGAGAATTTTGATGAGATTACTGACAACCCAAAATTTTCTGGAGTAAAAGCTGTTAATCTGAAAATTTATACTGTTATCTCATTGGGGATAATGGTACAAATGTCCAGATTGACAGCTTTTACTTCAGAAAATTTTAGTGTTGTCAATAATCTCATCAAAATTCTCAGCATGCCCTGTTCAGTTCATTTGGACAGAAAAGTTTGACAGAAAATCCAATGTGGTCTTTGTGTTAGACCTGTCCCCTGCAGTACAGAGCTGTACCACTTTTGTCTGTCGACAATTAATTATAGTGATGATGATTAGATTTCTGTAACATTTCATGACCACCTTTTTTCAAACTAATCACCAGACCAGCTTTCCTCAGTTCCCCAAATAGAGCACTGTATATTATAAGATTGTCGATGTAAATCTCGCAACCCTTTAGATTGCAAGTTACCAAATTCATCAACCTTTAAAAAATGATGGCTGCATTTTTCATGCCTAAAGGCACCGTCTTACACTTGTACAATCCATCACCAGTAACGAAGGCTGAAATTTTCTTTACCCGAGGAGTAAGCCCCACCTGTCATTAGAGCAGACTCAATCTATAAAGTCCTCCATCCATTCTGGGCAAAGAATAAGAGTCTGTTTTAGTAACTTCATTTACTTTCCAATAATCAAAGCAAAGTCTATGATGACCACCATCTTTCTTCATCAAAACTACAAGAGAACTCCAAGGTTTTATGAAGTCATGGTCAAGCGTATACTGAACTTGCTGAACCACATTACGTTGAAATGGACTCAACCTATATGGACATTGTTTATTGGTTGAGTGACCAATGTTTCACCATCTTTGTCTCTCTTTCCAGCCTCTGATGTGAAGAAGATGGTGATTGTTTGGGCATTGCTAGGCCCCTCAGGAGCACCAACCTTGGATGGCCTATTGTCCCAATGTTTGGTTTCCTGTGGCCCAGTACCATCTACCATGGCTGTTCCTTCTTCCCCGGGTCTCCACTTTATGGGGGCTCCCCCTCGAGTAGGTTCCTTCACGTGGTGAGGGGGTAAGGGATCCTGCCTTCACTCGTGTGAAGGCCGGATCCTGACGGAACGCCTACAAACTTTTGGCAATAAATGGTGTGGACATTTCCACTTTCGTCTAATTTTAACTACTAAGGTGAGTCTGAGAAGGGATCGTGGGTTAGGAAGGGTTTGCATTTGAAGCTAATAGTGGGAGTTGTGGTGGTTGAGTCACCACCTGATATGGTTTGGACCTGAGAGTAAGTAATGGGATTTTCCCATTGCTATCTTGAGGGCGGAACCATCTCTAGGGACTGGCCCATCGGAATCCAGGGGGAGCTGGTTTTCTGGGGGTGGGACTCCTGGCTTTTGTCCCGAAGCCCACTAATACGTTTGTGGTGGGGAGTTGATTCCCATTAGTGGAATCAGAGCTCCCAGCAGGCGGATTGGCTTATACCTGGGCCACCGCAAACGTATTGGTGCTATCCTGTATGGGTAGGGTATGGGGTGGACCATTGGGAGTCAACTCTCACTAGTGCCATTGGTGGAGAATGTGGATACCTGAATGACTCACGATACTTTCTTGATATAACCAAGTAGTAAGAGTTTTTTTTTTTTTTTTTTTTTTTTTTTACTAAACCAAATATGGATCCGGACTATGAACCTACATCCCCTGGGAAAATGGACTCACTGGCACCGTTGACGACTTCTTGCTCAAACAAAGACCATTCTTTGAACCCCCCAAATGCCAATAATAGTAGAGTGACGCATTTGAAAGTTATACATATAAAAAATATTCCACTTCAGTGTAACTATGAGGATATCTCGACATCCTTGAACATGTTTGGCAATATAGTAGAGATTCGTATGAACTTTCTTGACACAGAAGGAAAATGGGAAGCTTGGGTAACATTTGATAAACATGAAGATGTTTTTAAAGCAACCTGTAGTATTGATACCGTGAATGTATGTAACTCATTAGTTAAAGGAGCCTTGACGGATAAAGCCCCAAGAAACTTAGACATTTATAAACCTGCAGAATGGAATCCAATCAACTCCAATAGTAGCAACGTTGACGAAATAAGAGTCCCCCAACCTCCTAAATGGCTGGTAGTAAAGCCAAGGAGGAAAACTTCAACTATTACAAGTTTAGTAGGTACCTTCAGCAAAAAATAGGTGGCATAATGAGTGGTGACATTAGTAGATTTGGTAAGAGCTCTGTACTTATTCATGCAAAATCTAAAACTCAGTCACAGATGCTAACAATGATGAAAGTTGATAACAACGATATAATAGAGAAAATTAGTCCTCACTTAAATTTTAGCTATGGAAGAGGTGTTGTTTTCGATAGAGACTTGTACGAGTTTACTGAAGCAGAAATTTTAGATATGTGCCCATCAACTGTATGGAAAGTGAAAAAGGTCCCAAATGGCAACATGATGATTTTTACTTTTAAAGACAGTAATGTACCATCTCATATAGTAATAGAAAATGAAAGAGTGCGAGTTAGACCTTTTCAACCAAAAGCATTACAGTGTTTTAATTGTTTTAAATTTGGTCATCCATCTAAAGTTTGTAAAAATAATAAGATGTGTAATAATTGCTCTGCCCTAGAACATGGCCCATGCTCATACCTAAATGCATTAATTGTCAGCTAGAGCACAAATCAGTTGATAAAATATGTGAAGAATTTAAAGTTGAAACAGCAGCAGTTAATAAAGCATATACAGAGCACATCAGTATTGGACATGCAAGACGACTCTTGGGAAGAACCAAGAGTTATTCTAAAGCCCTTACTACCACAAGGGCTCCACTTCAATCCATTACTCCTTCCTCATCCTCAATGAAGGATGCTTCAGCCCCTGTGGTTCAACATTCCACCACTAGGGCTCCACTCCAATCTGCTGATCCTTCCTCATCCTCAATAAAGGATACTTCTACTCCTGTGGCCCGACATACCGGGCCAAGTGCTCAGCCTAGTAAGGTTAGAGCACAATCGGCAAAGACGGACAAAATAAACATTCCATATAACAAACTGGATATCTCCCTCAAACCTCCCTCTACTCCTCCTTTTGCATTATCTCAGGCAGAATCTCTGCCTGATTTAATGGAATTAGAGGGAAAAAAACAAATGAAGAGGGTAAGAACACCCTCATCCTCTCCTCCATTAATTGGCGAAGAAAAACAATCATCAAAAACTTACAAGCAAAGCTTCCCATCCACTAAACATTCAAAAATGACCTTGAATAGAGGACTACCCTCCAAAACCTAGACACCTTCTCTTCAATTTTACAGTGGAATTGTCAGGGACTTCGTGTAAAATATGAGGAACCTAAAGTGTTACTCTATAAATACTCCCCTATTGCTGTATGTTTACAAGAAACAATGCTTGATGTCCACACACCTTGCCCTAGAGAGTATATATCATATAGAACACAATATAATTTGGAAGTGGGAAGACATGGAGGTTGCCTTATTTATGTTCGCAGGGACCTTCCTCATTTTCCAATCCCACTAAATACACCTTTACAGGCTGTTGCGGTTCAAATTCACCTAAGACGAAAATACACACTCTGTTCCCTTTATCTTCCACCAAACAATCCCATCACTCGAGAAGAACTAATTGATTTACTTCATCAGCTTCCACAACCATTTCTTCTCATGGGAGACTTAAATGGCAGACATCCTTTATGGGGAGATGTGACATCAAATCAAAAAGGGAATATTATAGCTTCCATAATAGAAAATGAAGATTTAGGACTTTTAAATACTGGAGAACCCACTCATCATCATATCCAGACAGGTACAGTCTCATGCTTAGACCTTACAATATCTAGTTCCAATTGCACGATGGATTTCAGATGGAAGACGAATGATGACTGGCAAAGCAGTGACCATGCTCCCATAATAATAAATTCCAATGATGACCCACCAGTTCAAAGATCTCCACGGTGGAATGTTGAAAAAGCAGATTGGAACAAATTTCAAGAGCTAAGCGAAATAGAAGGTGATGCAAATGACTTCCCAACGGCAGATGATGCAATCGATTTATTAAATGGGACATTCCATACAGCAGGTATACATTATCACCAAAAACTACAGGTCTTTTTAGGCGACGCCCAGTCCCGTGGTGGTGTGAAGAGCTCACACTGTTACACCAAGTCACAAGAACATCACTTACACGTTATCGTAGACACCGAACTATAGCAAACATGATAATATACAAGCAGAATAGAGCGCGTTTTCGAAAGGCAATGAAAACTGCTAGAAGGCAGTCATGGGCGTCATTTGTATCGTCCATTAACCACCGAACACCTATCTGCAGTATATGGAAGAAAATAAAAAAGATCGCTGGGAAATTTACTCCCAGTACTTAAAGTTAATGACAACCTCATCGCCAACGCAAAAGATGTCAGTGATAAACTCGCCGATCATTTTGCACAAGTTTAAAAAAAATCTGACAGTTCCCCTGGATATCAATATAAAGAAGAGAAGAACAACTGCGATTAGACTTTTCCACAGATAAGATAGAGCCATATAATTTACCCTTTACAGAAAGGGAATTTGATGCTGCCCTGGCCAGCAGCAATAACACTGCCCCTGGTCCGGATGAAATTCCCTATCAAATGTTTAGGCATGTTTCAAAAAATACAAAACTATTTATAATAAGTATAATTAACCGATTATGGCATGAAAGTAGCTACCCAGTCATATGGGAATTGGCTTTTGTATTACCTTTTGTTAAACCAGGTAAAGACCCTTTTTCAGTGGCTAGTTATCGACCAATAGCACTAACTTGCTGTTTATGCAAGTTAATGGAAAAAATGGTGAATACAAGATTTGTCTGGTATTTAGAGCGTAAAGGTATTTTCTCACCCTCACAATATGGATTTAGAAAAATGCACTCGGCAGTAGATGTCCTACTGCAGCTGGAAACCTCCATATGTGAAGCATTTGCCTCCAAGCAGCACCATATAACTATTTTTTTTGATATTGAGAAAGCTTATGATACTGCTTGGAGACATGGCATTCTTAAGACAATGCATACCTGTGGTCTACGAGGAAAATTACCCCTATTCATTAAAGCATTCTTGAAATGTAGATATTTTCAAGTTAAAGTGGGCAACACATTATCAGATAGAAGATGCCAAGAAGAGGGTGTGTTTAGTGTCACACTTTTTGCGTTAGCAATAAATGGTGTCGCGTCTGTTATACCCAAGGATGTATAGAGTACCCTATTCGTAGACGATCTCAATATCTGTTGCTGCATCACGAATGTCAGTTGCAGAAAGGAAATTACAATTGACAATAAATAAGATAGTAAACTGGGCTGAACAACAGGGATTTAAAATATCAGCCAGTAAGACTACTGTTATGCATTTTTGCCACCTTCGGGGAGTACACCCCGACCCAGACCTTTATCTGTACAACCATAGAATACCTTGTGTTGAAGAGGTACGCTTCTTAGGCCTCATATTCGACAAAAAACTCAATTGGCTTCCCCATCTGAAACATATTAAAACCAAGTGCCTTGAAGCTTTAAGTATTTTGAAAGTATTATCTAATACCAACTGGGGTGCAGACAGGCAGACAGTTATAAAACTACACAAATCACTTATTATTTCAAAGTTACTTTATGGATGTGAAATATATTCTTCTGCTTCATCCAATCGTCTTGCAATCTTAGATTCAGTACATCATACCGGTATACGCTTGGCAACAGGTGCCTTTCGATCTTCTCCCATCTTAAGTTTATTAATTGATGCGGGAGAAATCCCACTAGAGTTATATCGCCAATCATCAATTATCAGATATTGGTTTAGGGTTCAGAGAATCCCCAACTCTAAAGCCTTTGAAGCAGTAAATAGAAATTCTTTCAACAACTTTTATGAAAATCTTCCAAGATTTCCTAAGCCTTTTAGTTTTAGAGTGAAAAAGATCTTGGAAAAAATGAATATGTCAAGAAATCCTGTATGTCCAGTTAATTTACCAATTACCCCAGCATGGAAATTACCTGTAATTAAATTTTGTAAATATTTTAAAGGTATTAAAAGAGAAAAATCAGATACAGAAATCAGAGTATTATTTTTAGAACATGCTGCAGAGCACTCAGGCTCTACGTTTGTTTTTACTGATGGCTCCAAAACTGATGATGGAGTCGGATATGGAGTTTTTAGTGATGATTTTAGCCGCAGAGGAGCACTACCCATCGTAGCATCGAACTTCACAGCGGAACTGTATGAAATTTTAACAGCATTGGAACATATTGCAACCCTCCAGAATTCCACTAACATCACCATCTTTTGTGATTCCAAAAGTGCATTACAGGCACTTGAAATTTTTAATACTGATCATCCAATTACATTGAAAATCTCACAGTGGGTATTTCTACATCAGCGTAGAGGGATTACTATATCTTTTTGCTGGGTCCCAGCGCACGTAAATATATATGGAAATGAAAAAGCAGACCAACTAGCTAAATCAGCAGCAACCAATATGATACCAAGACCAATTGCTGTACCATATAGAGACTTTTTTCCTAGTATATCAAAGTTCATTGCAAGATTATGGGAACAGCAATGGAACGACGCAGGACCAAATAAAATGAAAGAGTTTGCCACACGTACACACCCTTGGAAATATGAATCTATGCCTAGGAAATGGGAAGTAACGATATGCCGCCTCCGTATAGGACATACAAGATTGACACATGGGTATCTCATGAGAGGTGAATACCAGCCTTACTGTGATGACTGTCTCGTCGCGATGACTATTAAGCATTTGCTAGTTGAATGTCCTAGTCATCGGGAACTGAGAGAGCAGCACTTTAAAGACAAAAGAGATAGAGATGGTAATTACAGTTTGACAAAGATTTTGGGTGAAGAAGCGCAGTATGATTATGAGTGTGTGGTTGAATTTTTAAAAGAAGTCGGAGTTTTTAATGAAATTTAGGTATTTCGCTTTTATGTATGTGTGTAGTTTTTAGCTTTGGTTTTTTAGAATGAATGTATGGAAACGTGAATAAATGTATTTATTGCCTGTTTGTGTTCTAGTATGAAAGCCTTTGCAATTTTTTATTTAATCTTAATTCATTATTTATTATCCTATATGACCTGTTTGGTCCAAGCTCGTGGCTTTTGGCCTTGACCTTGCATTTTATCTAATCCTTTGGGCCAGCCCCATGGGAGCTGAAGGTCAGCTCAGTGGCCTGGTTAAACTATTTTATAATAATAATAATAATTTAACTTTGGTGGTGTTTAATGCGTAAGTAGCATCTTTGCGCTAGCTATAGTATAATAACTGATGCGGAATTTTAAGAGTTTTTATGATGTGTGTGTGTGGATTTTTCCCAAATTGATTGTCCAAATGGCTTCATTCGGCGTCAATGATCCTGGTAGTCACGACGCCAGATAATTATTAATTATTCATTCATTCATTATGGGGGCTCATGGTGCAACATCTAACAGATGTACATAGTATCAGCAGCGCATCATTTTGGATCGCCCCTTATTCTGCCGGCAGAACAAATCCTCACATGATTTGTCTGCTGTTGTGACATTACAGCCAGAACCCTCGGTGATGTCACCATCCGCTTTGCCTGCGTTAATGGCCTCACAGCCTGCTGTTATGAGGACGTCATCATCTACCACTTCTGTGGATTTCCTAGTCAAGGCGATGTTGGAAAGACTGGATTCAGTGATTGAAGAGAAGTATATTTGTGCTTATGAAAAGAAGAGACATGCATCTTCTAAGTCATCTTCTTCTCCCTCTTTGTCATTGTCAGTGTTGCAGTTATCCATTTCCCCTATACGGCCTTAGGTTAAGGATTGGAGAATCAGGAACTTTGTGTCTGATCCTATTGCCAAAAAGAGAAAGACTAATTCTTCTTCTTCAAGCTGGGACAGTCAAGATATGTACTCCAGAATTTGCAGTGGCTCCAAAGTTGTCAACAACTCACGGGACATGGTTTGCCCACGTTTATTTGTCCTCAGGAGGTGATGGATGTAGTACATAGTCGGGCCTCTACCTTCGTATCTCTGGACTGCTGGGGACGATGTTGGGATGACTTCAAATTCTGTATGGACGTACGTGTAGAGCATTCATAGAATGACCTCAGATACACTAAGGTCTCTCACTAGTTCAGCCTATTAAAGTTCAGAAGAGGGATGTCAACACTCTAATCAAAAGATCGTGGGTTACAAGTTCTTCTGATAATGACTGTGCAATGGTGAATGGCCATGCAGTGGTGAACATTCATGATGTTTCTAGGCCTACGGGGGATGGTATTAGTAGTCATCTGCCAGACCATTGATCCAGGCCTTGTTCACCCAGCACTGTTCACGACCAAAGGAGCTGGGGTTAGGCCCAGTTGTGCTTTGTCTCCAGAACAGTTTGATATGAGAAGCCAATGTTCATGTTCAGGATCGAGAGCAGGGACCATGGCCATCATTTGTATTCAAGATAGAGTAGCAGGGACCACTGCCGATGTTCATCTTCCCCAGCTGTGGAAGTGACATGACAGGTTAGTGGGAAGATTCACGTCCGTTGTGCATGAGAGGTTCTTTGTTTTCCAGAGCAAGTCTTCGAGATCTTCCAGTTCCCTTCACTTCGGCCGATCACCCACATCAGGTGGAGGATTTGGATAACCAGGATTTCTTTTCCTCTTATGCAGAGGTAATAGATCTAATTTGTCAGTTCAATTACCTCTCTAAGAGGACTGAAACTCCTTCCACGATCGCTTCAACAAGTATTGAAGTGCTGCCAGGAACTAGGAAGGATGTTAAGACTTCATTTGATTTGCCATGCTCCAGTCATGTTTATTCAGTTCTATGACTTGTGAATTTGTTGATTGTGGGCCAGGATAACCCGTTAAGGTCAAACAGATCTTTTAAGTTTCTTCCAGCTCCTCTTCTTAGTCATAGGAGATACTATACAACATCTATTATTCCACTACTGAGTAGGTAGGTTAATCTGGACGTCATGCGATTAAGATCTGGCCTAACTTTGGATCAGATTAGGATAGTGTCCTTCTCTAATGTGTCAAGAAGTGGCTGCTTTAGAGATGATGGCATTTTCAATCTTCCAGATGGTATCTTGGTTGGATTTTTAGTCTACACCTGTTGCCAAAATCATTTTGTCTGCTTCAACAAATAGTTTGGTGGAAGAGATGGCTTTTATCAGATTGTACTAATCCGGGTCTAAAGCCACCTCATTCATAATGAATCTGAGTGTGAATGAATGTGCAAATGTTCTCTTGACGAGAAGGGATGCGCCCCTAGCCAAGGTGGCCCAGTCAGTTGATATGGATTCCTTATTGTCACTAAGGAAGGGTGATATTTTAAAATTCAATTGTTGTTGCCAAAGGATATATTGGAGGGGGCCAATGACAGACGTAGGATGTGTAATGTTAGTTAGGGAAAATAGTGTAGAGATGAAGAGAGAGAGAGAGAGAGAGAGAGAGAGAGAGAGAGAGAGAGAGAGAGAGAGAGAGAGAGAGAGAGAGAGAGAGAGAGAGAGAGAGAGAGAGAGAGAGAAGCAATGGAAGTGTTTGTTGTGATAACTCAAACAGGTGAAGTGTTTATTGTACTGGGGGCAATTAAAAAATATATTCGGTGCTTTACGACAAGGCTATTGAAATAACCTTTAACCTCCCACCAGAACCCGGACAGTTCCAGTGACGTCAGTAATCACGCCCAACGAAGGAAAGTAGGGTGGCACTTTGAAGTCATCATTGATCACCCACCAATAATGAAGAACAGAAAGCGGTAACAGAAAAAGACCTTCCTACTAAAGGGAGGAGACATCCCTCTTTCCTGAGAAGAAGCAGAAGCAGAGAAAGGAGAGAAGCAACAGAACATCTACAGGATGAGGGTGTGTGCCTTAGCAGCCATGGGGAAGAAAGGCTTCAAACATCAACACTTTGCCTCAACACCTCAATACAATCTAAATTTGTATGTTTTCTTATACTTTTGTATGTATGGCTAGTGTGAATGAATAAAGAAAAACTTCGTTGTGTCTTTCTAAGCATCCTGAGACTTGAAAAGAATCTAGAGAATCTACAATCTACAATAAAATATAAAAAGACTACATTACAAAGGTGACAAGTGAAAGGAACAAATAAAAAAAAAGTTCCATACAAATGGTGGCAGCGCTAAAGAATCCCAAGAAAGACATAAGAAGAACTTGTGAAATATACAAGAATATCAAAGGACAAATCATAACAGTAGGCGAAATGTGAGTTCAAGAATTTGGAAAGGAAGGCAAGTCATAACAAGTGAAAGGTGAATTATAACAGACGGCAAGGCACAACATCGAAGAAAATATTCCTGCTTACAGATGTCAACATTTACAGAAACTGAAAACATAGCAGTGGGTCGTGAAATATAATTTGTAAACATTATCGCATAAGAAATTCCACGGCTAAGAAACAACATTCCCCGAAAATTAAAAAACCAATTCAAGTCAAGGTGAAATGGCAAACATTGTAACGGAAGCAGCAGCAACGACAACAATACGTCATCATTGTGTTCGTTGTTATCAACACAACACAAGCAGATCTTGATACACAATCTGCCAAAACGGATGAGTGGATTTGAACATGTGTGACAAAAATTCCCGTTAAAATCATCATTATTGTTAAATCTAAGTAGAAAATAAAGATATTCTATTATTGAATGAAGGTTTTGTCAGAATGGATAATTCGGTAGTCCACATGAATGGTGATAACTGTGAATTCTATTTCCAAAACTATTCAGATAACAGACTAACACTATATGCGGGCATTGTCTTTAGTATAGGTATTCCTATTAAGAATCCTTTACTAACAGTAGAAGAAAAAGCATTTTTCTCTGTAAATGGACAAAACTCTAAAATAAATCAGGAAGTAAATAAAACAGGTTTTCCAGAAAATAAAAACAAGTTAATTACAGTGCCAGAAAAATACAGAAATGTAATAGCTGTAGGAGATAAACTAGGAAGAACAAATGTTCTACAACACAGAATTTTGTTAGATGATGGAGCCAAACCATTTTTTATTCCTAATTACTGATTACCAATAAGCCAGAGACCCATAGTTGACAATTTGATTGAGGAAATAAAAAGAGTTGGAGTAGTAATTCCTTCTAAATCTCCATATAATTCTCCGTAATTACTTGCTCCAAAGAAGGATGGCAGTGGGAGACTTGTAATAGATTATAGAAAGTTAAACTCAAACACAGTTCCAGACCGAAAGCCGATGCTAGTAATGCAAGGTATGTTAGCTCAATTCCCCTCGAGTAGGTTCCTTCATGTGGTGAGGGGGTAAGGGATTCTGCCTTAAAGTTTGCGAAGGCCGGATCCTGATGGAACGCCTACAAAACTTTTGGCATTAACTTGCGTGGACATTTCCACTTTCAAAAAATGTTTCTGCTTGGGTGAGTCTGGGAGGGGTTCGTGGTTTGGAGGGGGTTTGCATTCGAAGCTAATTGTGGGAGTTGTGGTGGTGAGTTGCCACCCAATACGGTTTGGACCCAAGAGATGGTGATGGGATTTTCCCATTGCTATCTTAAGGGCGGAACCACCTCCAGGGATCAGCCCATCGGAATCCAGGGGGGGGCTGGTTTTTGGGATGGGACTCCTGGCTTTTGTCCGGAAGCCCACCAATATGTTTGGAGTGGGGAGTCTTTCCCCATTAGTGGGGGTAGAACTCCCAGTAGGCAGATTGGCTTATACCTGGGCCACTGCAAGCATATTGGTGCTATCCCGAATGGGTAGGGTATGGGGCAGACCGTGGGAAAGCAACTTCTATGTGTGCCATTGGTGGAGAATGTTGGACCCTGTCTAGTCCGTGATACCTTGTTGGTCTTCCCAAGCAGTTGTTATGTGTGTATGTTTTCCCCCCTTTTTTTTTTCCTTCAAACGCCCATGAATAATATGTCTAGTACATTGTCCCCTGCATCCCCCGACTCTTTGGCACCGTTGACAACCTTAGGCTTGGATAAGGACCTCCCTTTGCCATCCCCAACCTCCTCCAATGAAAACATCAAAGATTCTTTGATTGTTACTACAAGCCCTCATGTAGTTCAGAACAGAGGAAAGAATAGCAGATTTAATAATAGAAATAAGAATGCTAATCCTGATATTGGAATTTTTCTTGGATCTCAAGAACCTGAGACTTATAATAAATACCTTTCTCTTGACCTCGACAAAAGCATAAAAGAACTGAATATTTTTTATGTCCATAGAGATATTGTAAAATGCATTGGCAGAGAACCAAAGATAGCCTCTCAAGGTGAAGAAAGCTTGCTTGTAGAAGTTTCATCACCAGATGAAAGTAGAAAATTACTGTCTATTAGTGCTGTAGAAGGAAGCACAGCAAAATGCGCTCCTCACAAAACAATGAAGCAGTCTAAAGGAGTAGTGTATAGTACTGAACTCCTACATTATTCTGAGGACACTCTCCGAAAAGAATTTGCTGATCAAAAGGTGGTTGATGTGAGACGAATCAAGAAAAAAGTATTGGGAATTTTACATCCAACACCTACTTTGATACTCACCTTTGATTGTTTGAGACTCCCTAAATTTATGAAAGCTGCATGGCTTCGCCTGCCAGTTAGACAGTATATTCCCGCTCCCAGAAGATGTTTCCATTGCCAAATGTTTGGCCATTTGATAACAACATGCAGGAAAATGGAAAGGAATGAACCAGCCATTAACCAGCTTTGACTGTGGCAGAAAAGAGCATGGGAATTGTGAACTTACTCCATGCTGCCCTAATTGTGGGGGAGACCATAATGCAGCACATAAATCATGTATCAAGTATCTCATTGAAAAAGAAACACTTTGTATAAAGACTCAAGAGCGTATTACCTTTAAAGAAGCAAGACAAAAGACTTTGCAGAAATTCAACACCCAGAAGTCATTTGTAGATGCAGTAAAAGGAAATGAGGAAAGACAAAAGAAATTGAATCTCAAAAAGTGTAATGAAGATAAAGAAGAAAAAATGGTTGCTGGGACATTTTTCAACAAGAGGACTTTAAGTGAAGAGCCTGAATCAAAAGTCAAGCACCTTGAGAAAGGAGATACATCCGCAGAAAAAGTTGATTCAAAACAAAAAATGAGTAAACCTTCACCATCCTGTGGTTCAGCTGACCCTCATAGAACATCTGAATTAATGTAAAATAATGAGTCATATCCCACTATCTTATCATACAACACAGCAGCAACAAATGTAGAACCTAAGGCAAACAAAATGTTAAACTCAGTTCAGCTTGGTTCAGACAATAAAATTAGACTAGCTGAAAATGATAAACCAGATACTGCAAGGGTCGAAGATAATACTAAAGATACTGCTGTTTCAAATACCATCATAAGTGATCACTTGGTACATTCAAATGACCCTCTAAGTACTCCTTCGACATCTGGAACTGTACCAAAAGTCCGTCACAAAACTCAGATGTCATCTTCGAAGAAAAAACATAACAAAACGATCTTGGACAGGGGATCATCCTCTAGAAAATAGGTACTTTCTATGCTATATTACAATGGAAGTGCCAGGGACTTCGCGCCAAATATGAAGAGCTACTATCTTTGATTAATACTTATAACCCAGTATGCTTAGCACTACAAGAGACTATGCTAAGCAACAACAAAATGCTTACTCCTAAAGAGTTTTTTGCATTCCACTCCCAATTCCCTATACAGGGAAATTCGGGTGTAAGTGCTCTTCTTGTAAGACGAGATATTGCTCACTCAAAAATACAGTTGCAAACTCAATTACAAGCTGTAGCTGTCAAAATTCACTTAAAAAAAAGACTTACACAATTTGTTCATTGTATCTCCCTCCTAATAACCCAATACTTGAACGACAGTTAACACACTTGTATGAGCAGCTACCCCGACCATTTCTTATATTGGGAGACTTTAATGGTCGACATGAATTTTGGGTGAAAATTTTAACAAAATCAAAGAGGAAACCTTATCTTATCATCAATAGAAAATTCAGATATGACCCTTTTGAATACTGAAAAACCCACCCATTTTCACATTCAGACTGGTACATTTTCATGTATTGACTTATCCATCACCAGTTCTGATACATTCATTGACTTCAACTGGGAGGTGTTGGAAGATCTATACGGTAGTGATCATTTTCCAATTGTCATCAGAACTGAGAAATATGAGCCAGTATACAGAATGCCTAGGTGGTGTACCAATAAGGCAAATTGGCCCCTTTTCCAGGAACTCGGTTATACTGAACTAGATGCAAAAGATATGCCAACAATAGGAGAAGCAGTGTTCTATTTAACAATGATTTTTATGTTTGCAGCAGAAAAGGCAATCCCAAAAACCAGTGGAAAATTGCATCGGAAGCCTGTTCCATGGTGGAATGTTCAATGCAAAATAAGACATAAAGCCATGAGAGCAGCTTTTACTAGGTACAGAAGACATCGCTGTGAATGCTACTTGATCTCCTTTAAAAAGGCTCGAGCCAAATTCAGATGGCAAATAAAACATGCGAGACGAGAATCATGGGCACTTTTTATATCAACAATTACCTGGAAAACACCTATGACCAAGATCTGGACAGTTATTAAGAAAATAGCAGGAAAGTACAATCCTAGTCCCCTCCCTGTTTTAAAAGTCAACGGTGACTTTATAACAGACTCAAAGGCTGTAAGCAATGTTTATGCAGAACATTTTGCAATGATATCAAGTAGGGATGAAAATTCTCCATTCTACAGGGAGAGAGTGTTAGCAGAGTCTGAAACACTTGATTTTACCTCTTTTAAATCTGACTCATATAATATGCCTTTTACCATGGAGGAATTTTTATTTGCTCTTAGTAACAGTAAAAACACTGCACCTGGACCTGATGAAATTTTATATAAAATGATCAAGAATACTTCAAAGGAAACTAAATTTTTTTATTTTAAGTATTATTGATAGAATTTTTAAGGAGAGTGATTACCCTAGTGTTTGGGAAATAGCGACAGTTTTACCCTTTGTCAAGCCAGGGAAAGATTCATCTGTCCCTACAAGCTATAAACCAATAGCTTTAACATCCTGTTTTTGTAAACTTATGGAAAAAATGGTAAATTTTAGGTTGGTATGGTTTTTAGAATCAAAGAAGATTATATCATCATCTCAGTGTTGCTTTCGCCATATGCATTCTTGCACAGATGTATTGATACATTTGGAGAATGCAATTTGTCAGGCATTTGCTTCTAAGTAGCATTATGTGGCGGTTTTCTTTGACCTAGAAAAGGCTTATGATACTACCTGGAGGCATGGAAAGTCTTGCATGAAATTGGTCTGCGTGGAGAACTACCACTTTTTATGAAAGTCTGTTTAAAAAAACCGCTATTTTAAAGTCAGAGTAGGTAGTACTCTGTCTAATTTGAAAGAACAAGAGGAAGGAGTACCACAGGGAAGTGTGTTAAGTGTCACTCTGTTTGCCTTAGCCATAAATGGGATAGCCTCAAAAATTCCAAAAGATGTAATGTCAACAATGTTCATTGATGATTTTTCTATTTCGTGTGCTGCATCTAAAATGTCTGGCAAAGCGAAAACTTCAGTTGGTAATAAATAAAGTTAACAGTTGGGCAGCTGAGCATGGTTTTAAATTTTCCTCTGCCAAAACAGTTGTTATGCATTTTTGCCGTATCAGAGGGGTTCATCCAGACCCAGATCTGTTTTTAAATGGACAGAGACTCGCATGTGTACAGGAAACAAAGTTTTTAGGCCTCATCTTTGATAGCAGGTTAACATGGGAAGCTCATCTCAGGAGCCTCAAAGTCAAATTCATGAAGGCCTTAGATGTTTTAAAAGTCTTAGGTCATACAAATTGGGGGCCTGATAGAAAGCACTTGTTACATGTTTTTAAAGCAATAGTTGCTTCAAAATTGGCATATGGGTCAGAAATCTACTCATCAGCAACTACAAGAAGATTAGATACTTTGAATGCAGTTCACCATGGTGGAATTAGAATTGCAACAGGAGCCTTTAGGTCCTCCCCAATATCTAGTTTATTAGTGGATGCAGGTGAACTGCCCCTAGATTTGATAAGAAAATTTGCCCTGTTAAAATATTGGTACCGCATACAGAGAACTCCCGAGTCCTTAGGCTACAATACTGTTTTTAAAGGCAATTTTTGTATTTATGAAAAATATGCTTCGTATCCAAAGCCTTTTGGTTACAGGGTGAAATGTGCATTAGAGGAGCTCAATGTAATAAAAGAAAAAGTAATTCCAGCAAAATTTTCAAGATTCCCTCCATGGAAGTTGCCCTCTGTGAAATATTGTAAATGGGTTTCTGGTTGCAAGGCAGACTGTTCAGGTGATATTCTTAAGCAGAAATTCCTTTGCCATGCTGAAAAACATGATAACTCGAGGCAATTCATTACCGATGGCTCCAAATCCAGTGCAGGCGTTGGGTTTGGAGTGGTATACCCTGACAGTAGTGTTAGTGGTGCATTACCAAGTTGTGCTTCTATTTTTACTGCTGAACTTTTTAGCATTTTAACAGCACTAAAGAAAATTGTAACTTTAAAAGGTGATAATTTTACCATTTTTAGTGATTCCAAGAGTGCCTTGGAAGCTTTGGCATCTTTTAATCCAGTACACCCTGTGGTACTTGAAATAACAGAGTGGTTGTTTTTATTAATACAAAAACAGAAGGCAGTTAACCTCTGCTGGGTTCCTTCACATGTTGGTATTGTTGGAAATGAACGAGCTGATGAATTGGCTAAGTTAGGTACATCAAAAAATCCAAGAAGTATAGCAATTCCTTGTTCAGACTACATTCCTGAAATTAAAAAGACGGTAGAATCAGTTTGGCAATTCTATTGGACAATAGAGAGTAATAATAAAATGAGAGAACTCACTGATGCAATCAACCCCTGGCTTTATATGTTAGAAGACCGTCGGAGAGAGACTACATTATGTAGATTACGGATCGGCCACACACGGATTACTCATGGGTTTTTAATGAACAATGACCCTGAACCATTTTGTGAGGATTGTCTTGTTCCCCTCACAGTAAAACATTTAATAGTAGAATGCCCCAGCTTAACATCGGCAAGGAACCGTCATTTTAACGTAGTTGGAAGAATGGATCTTAAACTAGATGCCATTATAGGCAGAGATTTTAATGAGGACAGCCTTTTTAGTTACCTTCAAGAAGCAGGTCTTCTTGAAAAAATTTAGGTTAGTTTGGTCAAGATGTTTGAGTTTGTGTATGTCTTAGTATGTGTCAGTATATATCATTTGCTCTCAAGTCTTTTTACTTCAGGAAATTTTTATGTACATAAAGTTTACCTTCAATTGATATCATATTTATTACCATATATAAAGTTTTAGTACTTTTAATATCTATTTATTTTGACAGAACTCTGTAGAATTTGGAAGTATGCGGGATGCCTGTGCTGCTTGTATTTGTGTTTACAATTAATTTGAAATAGGTGTGTAGGTGAGATAGGTATTTCGTGTGTTTTTTGGGTTCTCTGTAGTTCTCCGACAGATTTTATAGAAACATATTTATAGCATTTTAATTGACTTTTTCCTTTGCAATTCCTTTTAGTGATACGGCGTCAATAACCTCGTCGTTGCGACGCTAGTAAGAATTAATAAATCAGTCAATCAATGTTAGCTCAATTAGGAGGGGCAAAAATATTTTCATCCTTAGATTTGCTAAGTGGATATTGGCAAGTACCTCTCAATGAAGAATCAAAACAATTCACAGCGTCTTCAGCACACATAAGGAACATTTACAATCTGAAGTAATGCTATTTGGACTCACATCAGCCCCATTAACATTTGTCAGACTAATGTCACAAATTCTAGGAGATATCGAAAATGTTGTAGTATACTTAAAAGATGTTATCATTTTTAGCAAAGACTTAGAAAGCCACAGCTGAACATTAGAAATGTTCCTAGAGAGATTAAGAATTGCATGACTAAAAATAAAGTTAAAGAAATGCCAATTCTTGATGAAATCATTAGAATACTTGGGTCATGTAATTAGTGAAGACGAACTGCGCATGCAGCTTGGTAAAATAAAGGCAATAATTAATTATCCAGCTCCCACTAATTTGAAAGCATTAAGAAAGTTCCTAGGTATGGTAGGTTATTATAGGCCTTTTATAAAAGGTTTTGCTACTATAGCCAAACCTTTGACAGAACTAACCAAAAAGGATGTTAAATATGAATGGAAGAATGAACAAGAAACAGCCTTCCTGTAGTGGAAGGAGCATCGTCCCTTTTACACATCCTGCCTCCCTCAGATAATTTTTGGCCGCGGTTTGGCTGGTTTCAGTTGCAAAAGGGGTGGTTTTAGCTTTTTGGTCCAGGTTTGGCTGCTTCATAGTCAGTTGTTGGACCAAAGTCTATTTGCACTGGGCATATTAATTAAGTCCTCCTCCAACCCTATTCTACGCTAAAGCCACCTCTCTTATAAGGTAATGTGTGCAAAATAAAGATGTTCTTAATCAGTCACATAAAGGCGTATTATTTCGCTAAAAACTTCCAACTTTTGTTCCAAGTGCCAGTGTTCATATCAGCCTTGTCCTTGCCAGTTCAGTGTGAATGTTAACTTGCCCATATGCTTGTCCCATGCTTGGATACCCTGTGCCTTTTCTAGCCTTAATTCGTAAACCTCTCCATTACAGAGGGAACCTTAGTTGTGGATTTCGCCCTTGATTGTGCCATGTGTGTCGTGGTCCCGCGACACCATTAATTCCACACTGGACATTCACAAGGATAATTCATTCTTTTCCTTGTCCCTGTAATTTGATTATTACACAGGGTTTGCTACCTGTAAGATTGCCGTTCTAATCTTCTGATTGTTTTCAGTGTAAATATATGTGATTTAAAGTTATCATAAATAGTTTATCTATAACAATTCTTTGAAGAGTAGAGCCCTCAACTCAGTAAACCCCCACCCCCTTTGTTTTGTGTTTTCCCTGTTCAAATAGCAGTCAGGTCCCAGGATTTCTTCTGGTAAGTCATTATCTTTCTGAGTCCAAACATGTCCAGAAATGAGTATTTTCCCAGTTATAAAACGTAAATATATATTGACAGTATGTGATCCTTTTTCATTAAGTATTATTATTAAATTACATTTTTTATATAATTTGTTAAACCTAGTTTTGTAAGTTTCACTTGTCGTTTGACCTCTTGAGTATAACAATTGTTATTAACGTTCGTGTTTGTCTTTAAGGAGGTTGTGTGTGTGGGCCCTTATCCCCTGTGGATAAGGGGGGTGACTTCTTAGCTTCTGTGAGGAGAACAGACAGTCATTCTCTGGGACCTTGTCTGACAAGGTCCAGAGAAACTGCTTGTCACTTGCAGAATATTTTTCCATTGCTTCGTGGGCAGAGTACTGCCGTCTCTTGCTTCTTGGTGGGTGCAGCCTCTGCTGGTGAATTACCCTTATCTTCAAAACCTGAGGATTTATTTTGGATAACCACTTTCTTCAAATTGGAAGATCTCTCCAGATTACCTATCTGGAGGTCTTGTGGAATTCACCGCACCACCTCTGGTTCAGTTATAAAGCCAGGGAGATTTCGCTGTCCCATGGTAAGGTTTTAATGCCTTTTTGAATTTGATTGATCACGGCTGTGATTCTGTTGCGGCTGCTCAACTGGGCCCTGAGTCAGTTAACCACCTGTGGTACGGCTCCTCCAGACGAGGAGGATTTTATATTCTTCCAGGAGAATAATAAGGATTGCTGTTAACGAAGCTAATTAGGGACAAGTTTTGATTAATACAAAAATTAGTGTGTAAGTCGTCAGGATATTCTGCCTTTACGATTTCCTCCTCCTTTCTGGTATGTGGTATGATTCCACCCTATTGTGAACTTCATACGGTGGTATGGATACTTAAAGTTTCTCTTTAAGTATCCATATACCAGACGGTAAAGCCAGCCGTTACAATATACACACACACATAAATTATGCATTTAAGCTGAAGAAAATGTGTGTATTTTGCATATAACGATTATTAAAGAAATAAGAAGTATTTTCCTTCCAACCCGATGTAAGTACAACTTAATTCTACTATGCATGGACGCTTGTATGGCTGGATCACGTGTGTACGAACATTAACTTACTCTACTCAGCCTTCTGGCACATGACTGTAAGGGGGTAAGTTTACTCTGCTCGAGCCACGGTTTATTGTAACGGTGATGTGAAGATTAATGGTATGGCTGAACAATTTTGAAAAGAAGTCCCTCCTCATGTAATTTTAGAGTTATTTACAAATAGATTGCCTGAGTGTAAAACTTACTTTGTGTACGGCATAAAGAGGGTTTTAAAGAAAATTATTTCATGTCCGAATATTAATAACAAAATAAACGAATAAACAAAATAACCAAAAAACAAAGTAAATGAATAACAAAGTAAACAAATTAAAAGAACGTTAATCAGAAAATATTTGAAACTGCTTCCTACAACTTTTCGGGAGTCTCCCTTAACGAAATTCCTTTTTCCCTAACAGAGAGAGAGAGAGAGAGAGAGAGAGAGAGAGAGAGAGAGAGAGAGAGAGAGAGAGAGAGAGAGAGAGGAGAGAGAGAGAGAGAGAGAGCAAGCAGGAACGCTGGTAGGCTTATTTATGCGGCCTGGGTTTTTATTTATTTATTTATTTTTTTTATAATGTGCCTATTGAAGGCGAGAGGAAATGTTTGTATATTTCCCTGAAATTAGATTCTTTGCACTTCACTTTCTAGCTATCCTAACATGAAAAGATGCAGGCTAACATGCATTAGCAAATAAAGCTATTGTGTTGATTATCAATGCTTTCTTCTCGCCGCAGCTATTTCTGGGGTATGCACGTGGCCTATCATTTCCCTAAGAATATTTCCAGTCACGATTTTGCTTTCCTATTCTAAAATATACTGCTAGGTAAGTTTCTCGTCTCGCATCCAGCTTTAGCTTGGCTAGTCACTGATAACTGTAATTTGCAAGGGAGCAAGGATTTAAGATGCAGCGTTACAGATTGTGAGATCGTGACAAGGTCACTCATTTTACGTTTTTACCTGGGAAAATGCTAATTTCTGGGCAAGTTTGGACTCAGAAAGATAATTACTTACTTACCAGATGAAATCCTGGGATCTGACTGCTATTTGAACAGGAAAAACACAAAAGAAAGGGGCAGTTTTACTAAGCTGAGGGCTCTACTCATCAAGGAATTATTAGAGATAAACAATTTAAGATAACTTTAGCTCTTAGTGGACGGGTAAAAAAATCAATATGCAGCTCCTCAGGCCGGGTAAACTTTGAGGTTGGCCAATTCACGAAAAAAAATAATACACCAATGGAAAGAGGAAGATGCGCAAATGCACATGGTGAAAGTACAAAATAAACAAAAATTTCCCTACCTCCCATAAGAAGTTGAAAAGGACTCTTTACAATCCCTTGTGTAGCCTCTTTTACAAGACAGTCATAAATTTTACCAACTTATATATGTTTTTTCTGATAAATAATTTTATTTTATTTTGTAAAATTAACAGCTCATAAATATCAATACAGATAAGAAATAAAATCAGTAACAAATTCTTAGCATATTTGTTGAAGAATATTTACGTAAACTAACAGAGAACGAAGATTCAGTAACTTTTCTATTTGTACATTTTTTGTAGTATTTCTTTGCAAAATTACATCTACAACTGTCATACTATCGTAAAAGACAAGAACTAAAATCAACAGCAACCCTTTGGTATATTTATGATCAAATTTATAAAAAGACGTCATATGAGACAGAGAGTCAGTACGTTAACCCTCTAGGTCAAAATCACTACTAAGCTTGCATTAGTGTTGCGGCTGCCGTTGTATCCGCATAAAGTTTCCGCAAGCGCTTAGTTACGTTTTTCAAGCGATTCTTGTTTACTTTTGGCCTTCTATACGAAAACAAAGAAAACGAAATTCTCACTTTACTCGGTAAACTTTATTATTTAATTTTCTAATTATTAACAATGTTTCATCCGAGTCTGTCACTGATATGTGTAATATCTGAATCGTTGTGTTCGTCACTATTTGACCATATAATTATGCACTGTTCCTCGGCATCATTGTTAACATTTTGAGGCTGTGTCACATATTTATAACACTATTGTCTGCATTGATATGTTCATCACTATCTGACGATATAATCATGCACTGTTCCTCCTCATCATTATTAACATTTTGAGGCTACGTGTCACATAATATAACTATTGTCTTGCTCATTTTAACTCTTTTTTTTTTTTTTTTTTTTTTTTTTTTTTTTTTTTTATCATCAGCTTCGTCTGAAGATGAGTAATCTTCAGGAAAAAAGATTTTTAATATGTAATGTGAATCATACGAATCCACTAATTCATTGTCGTCCTGAGTTTCACAAATTTCAACTTCAGTTTCTTCTTTGGAAAATAGCAGTTTTCTGGGGCAAACAATTCGATATATAATCACGCGATTTGCGGCCACTCATGTTTTCTTCATTTATAGGCCATCTGCTGTATATGATAACTAAAAAGTATCGAACGGGATAAAACAATGAACTCATATGCAAGATAATGGATAGGCGATCTGGGAAGATAGAATACTTTGTCCGCATAATTATGGTTGCCACTTAATCTTTACGAGTTTTGCAGAGATGCATGTATATATAATATCAAAAGTTTCATTGTCTATGAAACGAGAGCTCCAAAGTTATATTTTTGAAACTCTGGACATTACCTTTGTACATAGCAAATTAATCAAATGCGAGAATTCTGGAACTGAAAATCCTTCGTTGAAAACAATGAGTATCGCACTTGTTTAGCGTACTACCTACTAGCGATAAAAACTGTATACCCATAGTAGATTGTGGAGGTAATTGATCACTTGTTTACTGCACTAATTCGTAGGATATGATGATCATGAACTTCGCACATAGGGATTTGAACGATTTATATCAATTTCGTTATACTTAAGGTACATCACTAATATATATATATATATATATTTATATATATATATATATATATATATATATCACACATATATATATATATATACATCATACATACATACATGCATATATGTATATATACATATATACAAAATACATACACATTATATACATATATATGTATACTATATATATATATAAATATATATATATATATATGTATGTAATATGTATATATACATACGCATGTATATGTATATATGTATATATATACATACATATACATTTATATGTATATATAACATATAAAAACATATACATATATGTGTATATTATATATATGTGTGTGTGTGTGTATCTTTATATATATGTACATGTGTGTATATATATATATATATATATATATATATAATATATATATATATATATATATATATATATATATATATATAGATACTATATATATACTATGCACTGTATACATATACTTACATACATACATACATCATATACATATATATATATATATATATATATATATATATATATATATATATATATACATGTATATACATATGAGAAGTATTATTTTTCCTTTCTTATTTGTCCCAGGTATATTTACAGATAAGTTTGTAATAAGCATAACAGCATTTATGTATCAGTATATAACTCATTAAATCATATAGGAAATAATTTTATAGTATATTAACAGATTGATGTACATTAATCATCACCGTCATATTCTGATAAGAGTTATCTTTTATAATATTGTATTTGAATGAGAAATTGTTTAAAAGTAAAGAAATATTGCAATTTGTATATGATAAATTTACATGAATGCGCCATGAAGAAATTGCTGCTGAAAATGCAGATGTGGAATCCGCATCGGCATACAAACTTGGATAGCTGACGAAAATTCCGCACTTCGGCAACACTGATTCCGAGGTGGAGGATCTTGTTTTGTTTCCACTTTCCCGGGTGACGTCACGCCGTGCCTCTAGCACGTCATCCATTCATTAAAAAAGACATGACTGATGTCCCATTAGACGTGAATGCATTATAGTTTGGAGGGGATGTAATAAATATGTATCATTTAGTTAAAATAAATCCAAAGTGCTTAGAAATCTTCGCATTATTTGGAAATGCAATTCGCACGGAACAGCAGACATGACATCCCTTTAGCACTGTCATCCATTGAAGACACGACTAAAGCACGTCAGATGTGAATGCATTATAATAGTTTGGAGGGACGTCATAAATATGTGTCACTTCCTAAAATAAATCCAAAGTGCGTAGAGCAATTCGTATTATTTGGAAATGCAATTCGCACGGACTACGAGAAATTGTTTGAAAAAATGTCCTGTATACAGATTTTTTTTTAGCTTATGGTTTACCTATACGTATAAAAAAAAAAGGTCAGTTCAGTATCAGTTAACGTTCGTAGGGGATATAACGAATTTGTTTCACTTATTGGCTAATGAAAGGTGCATCAAGTGTACTTATTCTTTGGAAAAAGCACTTATATAATTGCCCATACCATAGATATGCAGAGAGAGATCTATGGTTCATACCATCACACCCGCCTCTTTATCCCAAATAAAGGGCGGTGGAGGCGGAGGCTGGGACGTGTGTGTGTGTGTGTGGGGGGGGGTGGGGGGGGGGGGGGGGGGGGGGCCGAAATTGGGGAATATTATAAGGCATCCAGAATCATATAAATGTATAATTATTTACTCCTGTCAAGGATCATAAGTTTTTTTCAATTCTACAAAGAATGTACCCAGGCGACCTTGGCCACTTCGTGCAAGCAATGAATCTTTGTATTGTGATGTAACTGTTGTATTTATTTATTCCATTATAGTAGTTAAAGAATGAAATCTTTTATCCTCAGGTGAAGCACAATCTGCGTGTATATATAAAAAAGCCACGAAACAAAGACAAAGACTTTTATTCTCTCTCTCTCTCTCTCTCTCTCTCTCTCTCTCTCTCTCTCTCTCTCTCTCTCTCTCTTATCTCATGAATACCTTTGCAAGGACAGATGTGGTCTGAAAGGTAAGCACTAGACCAACTTCGCATTTTATCTTAGTGATTCGTATTCAAGAAGAATATTCTGTAGTGAGGCTCCACATCTCAAAATATACATCGTTACATAAACGCTCGTGTATACTACTGCGAGACAGAATAGAATGGGAAATAAAACTGAAACTGTTGTCTAAACCGGGAAGAGAGGTTGACCATGACTACGTCCATTTAGTAAGCCGTGCTTTACCCGTTACTTGTGTTTTCATTTATATTACTTTCGTAAACTCTAATATCGTCTGATATAGATTCAAACACTTTTATTTAATATTATCCTTAGGTGTCATTATCAAAGGCAGTAGGATAAAAGCTGCATGGGGGAAGTGAAGAAAGATAGCTAGAGTAGTATGTGATAAGAAAATGCCAATCAAGCTGAAAGTCAAGATATATAACACTGTAATAAGACCAGCGTTAATGTATGGAGCAGAAACATGGGCTCTAAGAAGAAAAGAGGAAGTAAAGATTCAGAGAACAGAGATGAGAATGCTGAGTAGATTATGGGAGTATTGCTGCTTGAGAGATTGGAAAATGATGACATAAGACGAAGGGAAGACTTAGTAAAGATTACAGAAGTGATAAGAGAGTCACGATTGAGATGGTATGGCAGTGGCGGATCTAAAAATATCTCATATATATATATATATATATATATATATATATATATATATATATATATATATATATGTGTGTGTGTGTGTGTATAGAGTCTCCAGTCGGCGAAGATAACAGTACTTCAGGGGGTACCAAAATACATCAGTAGAAGGCCATAGTTTATTAAAAACGTTTCGCACACAATTCTCGGTGCATCATCAGTCTGTGGACAATAAAAGTAAATACATTATAAAAAGGAATTCACGAAATTACAAGGTAATTAAAAATTAATGGTATAAAAAGAGAAGCAGAAGTTAAGTTAAAAATTCTTTAAAACACTGTAAAAAGAGAGAGAGAACTAAGACACCAACCATCCAAGGCTGAAGACGAAGAAGGAATAGCAAAACCTGACGTCCCAAACAAAAAGTCAGCTATTCTTTCTTCGTCTTTAGCCTTGGATGGTTGGTGTCTTAGTTCTCTCACTCTTTTTACAGTGTTTTAAAGAATTTTTAACTTAACTTCTGCTTTTCTTTTTAAACCATTAATTTTTAATTACCTTGTATTTCGTGAACTCCTTTTAATAATGTATTTACTTTTATTGTTCACAGACTGATGATGCACCGAGAATGTGCGAAACGTTTTTGATAACTATGGCCTTCTACTGATGTATTATGGTACCCCCGTCCCTGAAGTATTATAATATATATTATATATATATATATAATATTATATATATATATATATATATATATATATATATATATATATATATTTATCACATTACCGTGATTCATATACATATATCGAGCTACAAATGTCCTTTAAGTTAATATCTAATATTACCTCTACCTCGGAATTAATATATTTTCATATATGTTTAACCGAAGGGGAATTTTTTAGGCAATAATAGAATTGCCGGTACAAACCATCGATATCTTCAATTCCAGGATGACAGTGAAGCCTTAGCCCATCCCGGGACACGTGGCTGGCCTTGCCCGCCCTTCCTGGGACACGCGGCGGGCCTTGCCCGCACGTCCTGGGACACGTGGTGGGCCATGCCCTCCCATCCCGGGACACGTGGTGGGCCTCGTCTGCCCGTCCCGGGACACGTGGTGGGCCTCGCCCACCTGTCCCGAGACAAGTGGCTGGCCATGTCCGCCAATCTTGGGACTCTTGTCGGGCCATGCCTGCCCGTCCCCGGATGCGTGGCGGACCACGCCCGCCCGTCCTGGGATGCATGGTGGGCCCCGCCCGCTCATCCCGGGACGTGTGGTGGGCCCCGCCTACTCGTCCCGGGACGCGTGGTGGACTCCGCCCACCCGTCTAGGGACGAGCGGTGTGTCCCGCCCGCCCATCCTGGGACATGTGGTGAGCCCTGCCCGCCCCATCCCGGGATGCATGGCGGGACCCGCCCGTCCCGGGACGCGTGGCGGAACCCGCCCGCCCATCCCAGGACGTGTGGCAGGCCCCGCCTCCCCGTCTGGGGATGTGTGGCAGGTCCCGCCCACCTGTCCCGGAACGCGTGGCGAGCCCCTCCCCACTGTCCCGGGACGCGTGGCGGGCCTCACCCGCCTGTCCCATCATCGACAACACCGTTGCTTAGTTTTAGAACCAGAATATGCTACTGACTCTTTCCAATTCTCCTGGGGCTTCTCTGAATCCTTTCAGTTCTCCTGGGGCTTCTCTGAATCCTTTCAGTTCTCCTGGGGTTTCTCTGAATCCTTTCAGTTCTCTTGGGGCTTCTCTGAGTCCTATGCTTCTTCTCCTGGAACTCCATGAATCCTGTCATTTTCCTCACGCTTTCTTGAATCCTCCCATCTTCCTTTCCCTTTCGGGAATCAATAAAACTCTTAAGAAAACATTTTAGCATATTTATTTCCCTGCAACTTCAACTTCCTTCAGGGATCAACAAAACAAACTTATTACAAATAAACATTAAACTTTCCATACAAAAAACATTGTCCTCAAATTTTTCACATCTCATCCGTCTACGTGAGGCCAGCACCATTCCTTGGAGATTGGAGGCCAGCATCATTCCTTGGAGATCAGAGGCCAGCACCATTCCTTGGAGATCACGCCATTCCTTGAAGACGAGCAGCTTCTCCTTCAGTTTCCATTTGTCTTTCTCCAGGCGTCTGTTTTTCCCCTGCAGGTTCTCGAGGTTGTAAACCAATTTCTCCTTCGCTCCTCACAGCTGTCCAACCTCATCTTCCAGCTTTTTGTTCCATTCTCCCTGGACACCGGTTTTCCTCTCCAGCCACGATTTCCTTTCTCTAGAAGGCGTGTCAGCTCCTTCCTCTTGAGTTTTGCAGCCTCAACTTCACACTGGAGTCCACACTTTTCCTTCCTGAGGTCTTCCACTTGCTTCTGCAGGCGCTCGAACCTGACCTCGACGTCTTTCCTGCCGGATTTGCGCTTTTCGGTCGTGTCCTTTTGTTCCTGGATGAGCCTCGCTATCCGCGCCGCTTCTTCACTTTTTAACTGTGGGTCTTTCTCCTTCTGTTGCAAGAGTTCCTCTTGCCTCTCAACCTGGCTGTTTGCCTCTGCCAACCGCACTGTTAGTTCCCTTATCTTCTCACATAGGGCATCGTTTCTCTCCCCAATTTCCTTTGTCTTTTCCATCAGCTGCTGATTTTCATCTGTGATCTTGAGGATCTTGTCTTCCAGCTGTCGATTTTCCCTCTTTTCTTGGTCGTTCTCCCTCTTCAAGAACAACGTATCAGCTTCGAGCAAGTAGGCCCTTTCTTGCCAGGCCTGCTGTTGCAACACCTCCTTAGTGATCTGGATCACACGAGTGTGTTCTTCCCTTCCACCCGCCTTCTGAATCTCTTCATTGTTGTCGAGCCTCTGTTGCAGCTGAAGAATTATCCTTTCCAAGTTCACCTGCTGCTCTCTCTGGCACCAGATGGTGTCTTGCCAAGCTGCAATTCTCTCCTTCTGTTCCTTCTCCTTGGGCTGTTCAACTCCATCAGCAGTAGTCAGGAAGAACCTCACCAATGAATAAGCAGCCACAATAAACAAGATGACTATTCCTGCGTTAGACTTCTCTCTGTATTTCGAACAATATCTGTACATACCCAGTTCACATACTCTCCCTTCATTCTCTCTCGATTTTTCGTTGATTTTCTATATTCCACGAGAGATATTTCGATTTTTCAAAATATAGCAGGAAATATTCTGAATATTTTTTTAACTCTGCCTCGTCTCTTGGTGTTATAAATTGCTGAGATCTCTCTCTCACTCTCAGGGAATTTTTGCAGTAGGTATCTGCTCTCTCTCTCTCTCTCTCTCTCTCTCTCTCTCTCTCTCTCTCTCTCCATGCGGGATTTTTTAAAAATCTTATCTGTTAAAATAAATTTGGGGATTTTCCTTTATTTACCTTTTTGTCTATAAGAAAAACAATACTACCTACAAGCTGGCAATTGCAACTTAGGGGAAGTTTTTTAAGGCAAGTTTCATTTTTATTCAATTTTACAGGATAACTAATTAAATGATACAATTTTAAACGAATTAGCCGAAACATCAAGTGAAATATATATATATTATATATATATATAATATTATATATATATATATATATATATATATATATATATGAATAATTATCACATCACCATGATTCATATATATTATTCGAGCTACAAATGTCCTTTAATATCTAATTCGCTCTACGGTGATTTGTAAGGTCAGAATCGATATAAACTTATAGCCTCTCTGTTGGCCGACTTGATAACGTCACTGTCTGTCCTGATTTCGTTCCCGTCCACTGGACGGTGGTTCGATCCCATGAAGGGACAAAATCATTATCAACTAAAAATTCCCTTTCAGGACATATATGAAAGTATATCAATTCCGAGGTAGAGCGAATTAGACATATTTGTAGCTCAAATGATATATATGAATCACGGTGATGTGATAATTATTCATAACAAGGATACATAGGTCAAATGTTCGAATTGGCTAACATGGTAGAGGGGGTTTCATATTGATTCTAATTACGAAAACACCGAGTTCGACGGTGATTTGTAAGGTCAGAATCGATATAAACTTATAGCCTCTCTGTTGGCCGACTTAATAACGTCACTGTCCGTCCTGATTTCGTTCCCGTACACTGGACGGTGGTTCAATCCCATGAGGGGGCGAAATTATTATCAACTAAAAATTTCCCTTCGTTACATATATGAAAATATATCAATTCCGAGGTAGAGCGAATTAGATATGAAAGGAAATTTGTAGCTCGAATGATATATGTGAATCACGGTGATGTGATAATTATTCATAACAAGGTTACGTGTGTCAAACGTTTGAATTGGCTAACATGGTAGAGGGGGTTTCATATCGATTCTAATTACGAAAACATCGAGTTCGACGGTGATTTGTAAGGTCAGAATCGATATAAACTTATAGCCTCTCTGTTGGCCGACTTGATAACATCACTGTCCGTCCGTCCTGATTTCATTCCCATCCACTGGACGGTGGTTCGATCCCATGAGGGGACGAAATTATTATCGACGAAAAATTCCCCTTCGGTACATATATGAAAATATATCAATTCCAAGGTAGAGCGAATTAGATATTAAAGGACATTTGTAGCTCGAATGATAGATATGAATCACGGTGATGTGATAATTATTCATAAAAAGGCTACATGGGTCAAACGTTCGAATTGGCTAACATGGTAGAGGGGGTTTCTTATCGATTCTAATTACAAAAACACTGAGTTCGACAGTGATTTGTAAGGTCAGAATCAATATAAACTTATAGCCTCTCTGTTGGCCGACTTGATAACATCACTGTCCGTCCTGATTTCGTTCCCGTCCACTGGATGGTGGTTCGATCCCATGAAGGGACGAAATTATTATCGACTAAAAATTCCCCTTCGGTACATATATGGAAATATATCAATTCCAAGGTAGAGCGAATTAGACATTAAAGGATATTTGTAGCTCGAATGATATATATGAATCACGGTGATGTGATAATTATTCATAACAAGGATACATGGGTCAAACATTCGAATTGGCTAACATGGTAGAGGGGTTTTCTTTTCGATTCCAATTACAAAAACACCGAATTCGACAGTGATTTGTAAGGTCAGAATCGATATAAACTTATAGCCTCTCTGTTGGCCGACTTTATAACGTCACTGTCTGTCCTGATTTTGTTCCCGTCCACTGGATGGTGGTTCAATCCCATGAGAGGACGAAATTATTATCAACTAAAAATTCCCCTTTGCTACATATGAAAATATATCAATTCCGAGGTAGAGCAAATTAGATATTAAAGGACATTTGTAGCTCGAATGATATATATGAATCACGGTAATGTGATAATTATTCAAAACAAGGCTACGTGGGTCAAACGTTTGAATTGGCTAACATGGTAGAGGGGGTTTCATATCGATTCTAATTACGAAAACACCGAGTTCGATGGTGATTTGTAATGTCAGAATCAATATAAACTTATAGCCTCTCTGTTGGCCGACTTGATAACGTCATTGTCCGTCCTGATTTCGTTCCTGTCCACTGGACGGTGGTTCGATCCCATGAGGGGACTAATTTCTTATCAACTAAAAATTCCCCTTCGGTACATATATGAAAATATATCAATTACGAGGTAGAGCGAATTAGATATTAAAGGACATTTGTAGCTCGAATGATATATATATATATATATAATTAACTACTCAACCATAAACATTTTCAGAAACTATAGGTAAGTTTTAAGATTTTAAATGTATATCATATGGATAGAAAGAAAAGATGAACTGAAATTTAATTATATTATATTTTGTCCTACATAAAAGTGAAAAAAGATATAAAGGAGTACAATTTTATTAGAACATAACTCGCGTTCGTAAACTGAAATGCAATATGAAAACAAAGTAGAAAACACTAACATCCCTATTTCTATTTAAGGCGAAAATGACACTAGCCATGAATTAGCGCGACTCGACGCGACACGTTTGGTGTGAACGCAACCTTAGTAAGACGTTGCGTATTTGTTTAATATAATATGCAGGCAGCTTTCTGAACGTCGGAAATATTTGAGACTATTGGTAACACATTAAAAATGGGATGTAAATATGCAGTTCACAATTATCTTATTATTCATATCATAGAAATAATAAGAATTGTTTTGAATGAATGCGGTTCAGCAACCATCAATCACCTGGAATCTAAATTCAGTCCCAATTCAGTAACAGAACAAAAGTAAACACCCCTTTGATTAACCAAAAAGTCTTTTTCCATGGGAATCCATGTTATGTGACTGGAAATTCTTTGTACAATTCTTTGACCGATGGTCAATTTGAATCACAGCAGTTATAAAGAATGTTTTATTCCAATAAAATATGCAGCACTCCTATATCATCAAATTGTTTTAAAACTGAAAATTTCATAGTGATGATGAAAATTTGAATTCCATTTTCAAGTGTTCAGTCATTGACTAATTAATTATGTAGTATACTACTGGGTGTTTCGAAATTAGAGCCCCGCCCCCTACTCCACAGAACAAATGGAAAGTTATGAAGTTTTCTGTTATAGGATGTCTCCAAATACATTATCTTAAGTTTCTATTAAGTCATTTTTCATTTTACATCTCTTGTATTATCAGACTGAGTGACGGAGTTAGATACAGCTATCGCTAACGACTTGGAGGAAATCAGATGGATTGACCGAATCTGGGCTATAACCTTCAGAGAGGCCAGGGATGCTGGCTATCCTTCATTTCACGTTCCTGGATAGCTAAATACATTAAAAGAGATGAATCCTTTGTGAAAAGAAACTGGAACAAAAATCCATATGGCTGTCATCGCGCAAAGAGTGAGAATCTTGTAAGGGCTGAAGTCCTTTCTCAGGAGTCAAAAGACATCATAGCAGAGGCACTGGGTAGACCAAGAAAGTCTTTATGTAAATTGGCTCTTGAACTAGAAACAAAAAGGGGGAAAGAAGAGAAGTTATAGTGCTATACATCATAAGTTGAAAAAATCTGGTATCAAGCTATTTCATGTAATCAGCAAGCCCATGCATGGTTTTGTGGTTCATTTCTTAAAGACTGGGATGAAGCTGACTTTCTCCAAGATAAGGGGAAAAGGCGTGGTCATTCTTAATAGAGGTGATTATCTGAATAAAATGAACCTAATACTAGCTGATGAAACCAAATTTAAATGTATAGGGGAACCCAACTTTGCAGATATCTACAAATGGTAGGATAAAATAAACCGCTCTCTAAGAAAAATTAAACAAGAAGGTATTATTAGTGATAATTTTTACCAGGAACTACTAGTTACCGGCTCCTCTTTCAGTATTTTCTATGGCTTGCCAAAAACTCATAAGGAAGGTACACCTTTAAGACCTATCATGTCAGCTTATAACAGCCCTTCGTTTAAGATTTCCAAATTTATAGTGGTGGGTTTGATGCAGTCTCCAAAACTACAAATAACTGAAGTGCGACAGGTATTTGAGGTGGGAGACGGCATAAACTTATATCCTCTTGTGTTGGCGGGGTGGGCTAAGGCTTCACTGCCAGTCCTGGAATTGAAGATGTCGATGGTTCGTGCCTGTCAGCCGGCAATTCTATTATCGTCTAGAAAATTCACCTTCGGTTAAACATATATGAAAATATATTAATTCCGAGGTAGAGTGAATTAGATATTAAAGGACATTTGTAGCTCAATATATATATATATATATATATATATATATATATATACATACACATACATATATATATATATATATATATATATATATATATATATATATATATATATATAATATATATATATATACATACTATATATATATATATATATATATATATATATATATATATATATATATATATATATATATATATATATATATCTATATATATATACACATATATATATATATATATATATATATATATATATATATATATGTATATGTTTGTATGTATATGTAAAAGGGATGATGCTCCTTCCACTACAGGAATGTCTCTTCTTTCTTGTTTCTCCCGTCAGTCCTTTTATGTATATATATGTTTATATATATGTTTATATATATATATATATATATATATATATATATATATATATATATATGCATGTATGTATATATATATATATATATATATATATATATATATATATATATATATATATATATATATATGTAAGGCCTAGGGATTTTGATTAATATATTGTTCGTGCGCTCTCTGTGACCTATGGAATGTGGAGAACAGTGCAGAGTAACGACCTGAGAGTAGCTGATCAATGAGTTTCTGGGGTGGCGTGAGATAAAAGTGCTTAATTCAGGAAGTCAATGTACGACAGTTTATGAACTCTTCTCAAAGTGCCTTTGGGAAACTGGTTGTAGCCAGTAATATGAGGCGTTGTCGAAGTGTGCATTCATATGTGCGTGTGCGCCGCTTCCATTCATAATGTATCACTAGCCATGTCTATGGGAAGACTTGCACAGACATTCGGGGGAGGAAGGCGAAGCCATGATGGCAGATGCCAAAGTGTTTTTATTTATCAGTGAGTGATATTCCGGTTGGGAATGGGATAAGTTGTTTACCTTTACTTTAGCCAAAGGGATGGCTTGTTTGATATCTTGTAAGATGTTCCATTTTATTAACTTTGTCTTTAAACTTGTGTGTGTACTTACCGAGATGTGTTCTGTATCTTTGAACAGACGGATCTGGAATACCGGGGAACAGAGTTCCCAGTAGGGTGTGGACTTTTGGGTGACTTGACAATGAGTTGTTTTTAAGTTAGTCTGTAAGACTGGATTACTTAGTTAATTGATTTAGTTATTCTTGTAAATAAACGTTATGTTATGATGCAACTCTCTCATTTTCATTACCTGTTAGAATGGAGAGAAAGAGGTGGAGAGAGAGAGAGAGAGAGAGAGCCTGTGTGTGTAATGGAGTTATGGGGTCTGCCTTCCGTTTCGTGTCCACGCTTACCTTATGAATACTGGGGGTTCTTTCCCCCATGTTATAGTGGTGGCAGACGGTTAAAGATGGGATATAAAAGTTTTCTTGCTTTTCTATGCCTAGGAACGCCAATGAAGAGATGGGTGGCCAGTTAGAAAAATAAAAAGGGGTCGTGACTTAGCGATAGTTTTCGAACGACAAAGCTTTGTGGGATTGTGGAAAATCGTTAAACTGTTAGTTTTCAGTTACTTAGTGAGAAAAAATGAGAAAATATCTGTCTGTTAACTGTGCTAAAGGGAGGGAAGGATTTTTATGGGACTCAGCATTTTTCCCAAGGAGTCAGCCAGAAGCAGTGAGCGCACCCAGTGTGACTTTTGCTTGTGCAATGACGAGAGTGTTCCGAGATACCCGTGCGGGTGTTGTGTTTAATACATATATCACTGCCGCGTTTTACGAAGAATTTCGGTTATTTTTTCCCATTATGGAGTGGTGAGTGTTAAACTATTGTTTTGAAGGGAGAGGGTTTTTGTTTAAATATTTCAGGGTTATGGGATTGGTTCAAGAGGTCAACAATTTTTCTTGTCTTTGCCCCATAGTGACGTGTTTTCTTTATTTGCACGTGTTTATAATAGACGTATGCATTCGTCTTTGTTTAAAACATAGGAGTGTATTTTTCTATGCATGTGAACTGTGCTTGGATAATCATATCTGGCTTAGAGACAGAGCGGCCACAATTTTACGGGCTCAGCACATTTCTGCAGAGAGGCGCCTTGCATTGCGAGGGTACGGGCATCCCTCGGGGGGGTAGTTGCATGGGTACCACTAGCCTCCTTCGAGAGATAGTGCAGGGATGGGTACTAGTGTATACCTTGGGTAGGGGTCCTCAGACACTGTTCAAGGGGAGATGGGGGATACTGCTGGTATGCCTCGGGCTGTTCTGCCGCTCGACTGAGGGGTTGTTCTCACAGGGGGGGGGGGGAGAAATTTTTTTCTCAGTGTGGGTGAACTCCCCCTTTTCCTTTTTTTTTTTCTTTGTGTTGGGGATGGGTCTGGCCTTGACATTGAATGCTAAGACATCAGCTGATTGATTAGTTGATGAAGTGAAATGCCCGTAGAGTCTTTTTTTTAGAAAAGAGATTTTTTTTTCTCCCTTGGATGAAGAGAAAAGGAAATAAAAAGAGATTTTTCTTTTCCGTGAATGCAGGGAAAAGTAGTTAACATGCACGGGATGTGTTGTATGTTTCTTTGTGCCTTGAAAGACACAAATATAAGGGGGATACACAGATTATTTTTTTTTTTATTGTGTTGGAGAAATTACTTTGAGATGCCGATGATTGGTGTTGTATCTGTGTTGTGTGGCAATGGTGTTATGTCATGGTGTTGTATGCTGGAGAAATTGTATGTCATAGGATTCAGCAATACTGTGTATGCTATTTGAATTTCACCCTTACTTGAGATTTTTGCTATGGAGAGTTATTATTATTATTATTAATAATTATTGTACTTGAGATGTGTTACGGGAGGTTTACTTAAGTATAATTATCATTACGGGAGAATTGTTTTACGAGAGATTTGAGATATTTCATGGGAGATTATTCAATAATTATTACAGATAATTATTCAAGGAGAATTATTACAATGAATTAATGGGAGAAGTCTTGTGTTAATTAATTGTTGAGTTCTTGTAACTTTGGAGAATATTTTCAGTGATTCACGGGGATGAGTTTTGCTGAATCTTGATGAATCTGACTGAATCTTGGTGAATTGTGTGAAATTTGCTGAATTTTTTGCTGAATTTTTGGAGAATGGACAAGCATTAACATTGGTGATATTTTTTGTACTGATACTGATGATTTTGATGATAGCAATTTTTTTTGGTGATTTTGTGATAGTGATATTTCTGATACTGATTTTTTATGTACTAATACGTGGGTGCCGTAATGCTGTCAAGGGAGGTGAAATCTTTTTTGAATTTGGGAGGAACTAACAACACATTATTTTAGTTTTTTTTTCTTTTTTTATGAGTTCAGCAGATAATTGCTTGACATTTAGTGAGTTACGGGAGATAGTTAATGGTGCCGTTGATTTTTCTTTTTTCCTTTTTTGGAAATTAGCCATCGCTGACACAAGTTTTTTTTTTTTACCAAGGGTGAATTTGAATTTATTTCTTCTCTCCAGTTGGTGTGAATATTTTTTAATATCTCAGTTCATGACTTAGAGTCATTGTTCGGGAACGTGTTCGTGTTTTAGCTATTTGATGCTATAGAGAAATATATGGGAGAATTTTTTGCATAGTTTTGAATGCATACGTAATGGCACTACATTTTTTCTCTGGATATTTGTGTTCCAGAAATTGTGAGTTTTCTTGCACAATACCCTTGTTGTATTTGTGACAAATTTGTGAGAGATAGGAAACTTGGTTAAGTTTTCTAGTGGCTTATGTCGTAGTGCATATGGGGAAGTCTTTGCTTAGACACTGTGAGTTGGGAATTCTGTTATAATGACTTGTGGCACGTTGATGATTTTTTCTAGAATTTTCTAGACAGTTTTATTTGCCGAGTTTTGCTTTTTTTTTAGCAGTTATGCTAAATGGAGTGAGTTTTTATAGTTTTTGACTATAACATTGAGTTATTCTCTGGAGAATTGGAGTTATAATTGAGATATAATTGAGATATATTATTTTGGAGAGATAATTGGAGGTATATATTATTTTGGAGTTATATTTTGAGATATAATATATGGGAGATATATTTTTGGCCATTTTTGATATTTGCCAATGTGACATGAGCTATGTTTAGTTCAATTATTTTGCAGCCATCTTTGTTGCAAATGGAGACACATATTTGGAGGTTATGGGGCAATATTTGTGAGTATGTGAGTTAGTTGCCTTGAGTGCACATTTTTTGGAGATATATATTTTTGGAGCCTTGTTTTGTTCCACATGGAGTTATTGGGGAAATAGAGGTAAATATTTTGTATTTGCCGAAATAGAGGTGATTATTCTCTATTCTTGGAGTGGTGTTTTTTTCTACTGACATGTGGCTTTGGAGAAATAAGAGAATAATAAGGGGGTTGGTTATTAACCAAATGGAGGAAATATTTTTATAACCGGAGTGGTGTTATTATTAATATGGTGTCTCATAATGGAGTTGGAATTAATCTTTGGCGGGTGACCCTTTTTTGTGGTTATGGAGTTTTTCTTGAGCCAAGAGGAGATTTCTGAGGTTCTCTTTTTTGATTTCGTGTCTATTTAGAGAGAAGTGGCATTACTGCATTAAGAGTCATTTGGAGATGTGTGTGCATTTTTCATGTTCACAAGTGTGTTATTCTTGGAGAAATATAATTTGAGAAATATAATTTGGGCAAAGTCATGTTGAGAGAATAAGTCTTCGAGACAAATTTTTGAACACATTAGTCATATCCTGGAGTTAATTCTGTGAAATGTGTCTGTTAGACCTTTTTCTAGAGAATCATGAGTTTCCAAACTTATGTGTCTGACTAGACAATTTTTGTGCTGTTGTTTGAACATGCGTCCGCAGGCGATTTTTCTGCTGACAGGCGATGTGATGAGCCGTGTGCTGAGCCTGTGCTGTTTCTTTTCTTCTGATGGTGACAGATCAGAATTTTTGCAATATCTGGAAATGTTGGCTATAGCATTTCACGAAAGCGCATGCGTGAGAGTTTGCTTTCTGGCAAATTCCGGGGCTTTACATGGAGCATTTCTTGGGAAAAACGCGGGAGTTATGCATATTATACATGTATTATGTATTTTGTGATTGGGGAAATCTACTTGTGATTACCTTTTTTTTATTGTTTTTCTTCCTTTTCCTATGAGAGATATGATTTGGGGATTGAGCTTAAGTAGCATTTCTTTTTTGGACGGGAGATTTGATTTTACCGGGAGATGTGATTTTTCTAGGGTTGTTACTTAAGTAATGGGAGTTTGACATTAAGTCTCATTGTGATTAATTATTGAGCAGTAAAGGGGTTTTTGCTGTTAAAAGTTGGAGATTTTTGCTGATTTTGTGAGTTGCTGTAATATCAGAGCATTGCGAGAACATTTTTGGGTCTGGGTATGTTACGAGATACTTTCTTTTTTTTCTTGGGCTTATTGCGATTTTTTCTTTTTTTTTGTTTTGTTTTGTGAGCACATTCGAGTTTGAAATGTGAGTGCAGAATTCCGTGGAGTCGCTGAGATTTCTGAGTTGTGTGTGTGCTGATGTGTGAGTTTGGAGAATTGAGTTGGAGAACTTGATGTTTTTTTTTTCTTAGAGAGTTGCGATAATGACTTGTCATTTTAGTAGTCATATTTAAGGGAGTTAATTGGGAGACGTTCAGTTAGTATTTCTGACCTTTTTGAGATCATTGTTTGATAGAGGTAGTATGTTTGGGTTAATTTTCTTAGATTGACCAAAGACCTGACTGACATACTTACACACACCCAAAAAAAGTCGTTCCCCGACACCAGCAAGACGTCCACCAGCCGTGCCGAGAGGTTGCTGCCATGTTGCCCTAATCAGGGTTGAATTACAATGTATTTCCATGATGGGTTGATCGCAAGAATTCTACAGCGTGTTTTTTGGGATCTACAAGAAGCCGTGAGAGTCTTCTAAGGGAGGCATTCCGTCTTCCTACAGTTGCTACAGCCTGCTATAGCCTGTTGCTGTCTGTTCAGCTACTTGCAGACAAGCGAAGAGGGATATTCAAGAATCCTAATGCAGAAAATATGAGAGAAAATGTGTTTTGTGTTATTGGGAGATAAAGCGTGATAAGACTTTATTTTATAATGCCAGAGACGTGCAGTTTTATTTATATTTTGTTTTAAGCTGGCCAGTGTTTTGTGTTATAAGCAATTTTGCTAGGCGGGAGCCAGCATTTGCGCGAGGCCGAGCAATCTGTAAGGCCTAGGGATTTTGATTAATATATTGTTTCGTGCGTTCTCTGTGACCTATGGAATGTGGAGAACAGTGCAGAGGTAACGACCTGAGAGTAGCTGATCAATGAGTTTCTGGGGGTGGCGTGAGATAAAAGTGCTTAATTCAGGAAGTCAATGTACGACAGTTTTATGAACTCTTCTCAAAGTGCCTTTGGGAAACTGGTTGTAGCCAGTAATATGAGGCGTTGTCGAAGTGTGCATTCGTATGTGCGTGTGCGCCTCTTCCATTCATAATGTATCACTAGCCATGTCTATGGGAAGACTTGCACAGACATTCAGGGGAGGAAGGCGAAGCCATGATGGCAGATGCCAAAGTGTTTTTATTTATCAGTGAGTGAATTATTCGGTTGGGAATGGGTAAGGTTGTGACCTTTTACTTTAGCAAAGGGATGGCTTGTTTGTTTCTAGATAATCTTGTAAGATGTTCCATTTTATTAACTTTGTCTTTAAACTTGTGTGTGTACTTACCGAGATGTGTTCTGTATCTTTGAACAGACGGATCTGGAATACCGGGGAACAGAGTTCCCAGTAGGGTGTGGACTTTTGGGTGACTTGACAATGAGTTGTTTTTAAGTTAGTCTGTAAGACTGGATTACTTAGTTAATTGATTTAGTTATTCTTGTAAATAAACGTTATGTTATGATGCAAATCTCTCATTTTCATTACCTGTTAGAATGGAGAGAAAGAGGTGGAGAGAGAGAGAGAGAGAGAGAGAGAGAGAGAGAGAGAGAGAGAGAGCCTGTGTGTGTAATGGAGTTATGGGGTGTGCCTTCCGTTTCGTGTCCACGCTTACCTTATGAATACTGGGGGTTCTTTCCCCCATGTTATATATATATATCAAGAGCCAGCAGGAAAAATGAAAAACAGCAGTACCTAGCGCTTTCGTGTATTCTTGACACACCTCATCAGGGTACAATATATAAAAGAATGATATATATAATATATATATATATATATATATATATATATATATATATATATTATATATATATATACATACATAATATATATATATATATATATATATATATATATATATATGTATCTATATATATATATATATACATACATACATACATGTATATATATATATCATTATATATATATATATAATGGATATAATATATCTATAGATATATATATATATATATATATATATATATATATATATATATATATTATATATATATCTATATATATATATATAGATCTATATAGATATATATATCTATATATATATCTATATTCATATATATATCTTATATATATATATATATATATATCTATATATATATATATATATTAGATATTATATATATGAATAAATTATTATATATATATATAATATTATACTATATATATAATTCATATATCATATATTATATATATATATATATACATATATATATATATATATATATATATATAGAGATAGATATATATAGATATATATTATATATATATATGTATATGTGCATGTATATATGTGTATATACACTAAATATATATATGCAGGTATATGTATGTTTATATGTGTGTGTATAATATATATATATCTTTATATGTCATACATATATATGTATATATACATATATACAAATACATATACACACATATACATGTATACTATATATACATACATATATATGTATATTCATACATACATATATATACATCCATATATATATCTATATATGTACATATTTATATACATTATATTTACACATATTTATATACATGCACTTTTTGTATATACATACATACATATACATATACCTATATACGTATATATATACTTATGAGAAGTGTAATTTTTTCCTTTCTTATTTGTCCCAGATATATTTACAGATAAGTTTGTAATAAGCATAACAGCATTTATGTATCAGTAAATAACTCATTAAATCATATACGAAATAATTTTATAATATATTAACAGATTTATGTACGCAATTTGTATATGATAAATTTACATGAATGCGCCATGAAGAAATTGCTGCTGAAAATGCAGATGTGGAATCCGCATCGGCATACAAACTTGGATAGCTGCCCCATAGACTTTTTATTCCGCATAGCAGACGAAAATTCCGCACTTCGGCAACACTGGCTTGCATGAGGTACCGAGTCTTGGTTTTAGCCAGTGTAAAAGTTGCCATTAGTGAATCACTTTTTTCTTGCCCGATTCTTTCCAAATTGATGGTGTTTAATATTACTTATCTACAGGATCAATCCATCCACCGCCCCAAACCTGTTATTACAACTCTTTGAGAAACTATCTGTCCGTTAAGGGTTAAATTATATTAGTTTACATTAAAAACAATTAGAAGATTAAAATGGCAATCTAACAGGTAGCAAATCTTGTGTAATAATCAAATTACAGGGACAAGGAGGAGAATTATGCTTGTGAATGTTCACTGTAGCATTAATCCCCACAGTCCGGGTATCCTATATATACGACCAAGATTTGGCACCCCACAGTTTGAACGAATTTTGTGGGGAAAAATGTTCCTAGTTCAATACATCATTATTGGCAACTTCTTCAGATCACCTTATAAGAGTGTGAGTGAGCAGACTGCAGAGCTGCCTTCACTCTTGCTCCAGGTAGGAAGAGGGAATGAAGTCAGAATTTTTCATCTAAGGATGCGTCGTAAATATTTTATAATACACATGCTAGGAATTTGCTCCCGATTTTATTTCTTATCTTTTAGATATTGTTTGAGCTGTAATTTGAACTTTACAAAATGAAATAAAAAAATATTAGAAATAATGCTTATAACTTTGTAAAATTAGCGTATTTTTTATGACTGTCATAGGGAAAAGAGGGTCCGCAACGGGTGGGAAATATTCACTTACAACTCCCCGTGAAAGGTACATACATTTAGATTTTTTATTATGCCATGTAAATATACATATCTTCCTCTTTATATTGATGAGTTGTTTTAAGTTTTTCTTTTAAATTGGCCATCCTTAAATTTAGCCCAGTCATGGGTGTATGCAGTAGTGTAAATTAGCCTGGACTGTGAGGGTTAATGGAGTCGCAGGACCACGACACAAAGGGCACAATCAAGGGCTAAATCCACAACTAAGGTTCCCTCTGCAACTGAGAGGTTTACGAATTAAGGCCAGAGAAGGCATAGGGTATCCAAGCATAGGACAAGGCAGCACACTGAAGGTGCCAAAGGATGCCTTGGACATACGACTTCAAAACATAAAAAGTACTTATACTGGCAAGTTAACGTTCACACTGAACAGGAAAGGGCAAGGCTGATATGAACACTAGCACTTGGAACAAAAGTTGGAAGTTTTTAGAGAAAGATTACGATTTACGTGACTGATTAAGATTTATTAAGCACACATTACCTTGTAGGAGAGATGGCTTCAGCGTAGAATGGGGCTGGATGAAGACTTGGTTAATGGGCCCACTGCAAAAAGACTTTAGTCCAACAACTGACCATGAAGTAGGGAAAATGGTGCTCTGAGGGAGGCGGGATGTGTAAAAGGGATGATGCTCCTTCCACTACAGGAATGTCTCTTCTTTCTCGTCTCTCGCGTCAGTCCTTTTATGCCTTCGGTTTCTAATTGCTTCCCATTTTCTATAAATGCACGCTCCTCGATGTGCTCTTGTTTAATTCCTCACTGTTTATGCAGGCTACCTTACCAAGGCCAAAGGTTAATCTCCAACAGCTGGTGTTTTTTTGAAACAGGTATTCTCAGAGCAGTCACATGGTCAGAGAGAGAGAGAGAGAGAGAGAGAGAGAGAGAGAGAGAGAGAGAGAGAGCAATTAGAGGATTTAGGGAGGGGCCAAGACTCTCCATGCCCTTCCTTGTCAATCAGTACTAAGTGAAAGCACGCTTATTATTTAATTTTATTTATTCTATAAAGCTTTGGAAGGCGGGTTGTTTGGAAAGTTTTATTAATATATATATATATATATATATATATATATATATATATATATATATATATATATATATATTGCTAAAACTTTCAACGCAATTCGCTATACGAAGGACCCACATCACATAAACAATAACACTTCGGTTTCAACTTTGTATCTGGCATAGTTTTCGTTTTGACTGGGACCTCAGTTTTTGTCATTCCCTATCCTTCTCTTACCTTGGATGGTTGGTGTTTCAGTACTCTCTTATATATTTTAGTCTTTTTGAAAAATAAGAACTCTCTCTTAAAGTTTTTTAATATTAGTTTTAATCTTTAATTTTTTATATCTTCTGTGAATTCCTTTTATGTATTAATATAATGTGATTGTTTTTTATTTCTTCACAGACTGATGATGCACCGTATTGTGTGTGCGAAACGTTTTTGATAATAAATTATGGCCTTGTACTAAGATGTATTATGGAACCTCCTGAAATACTTTATATATATATTATATATATATATATATATATATATATATATATATATACATAGATATATATATATATATATATGTGTGTGTGTCTGTGTGTGTTTTGTGACTATGACCAGCTTCAATAATGTAGGAAGTGGCAGTCACAAGGCTGGTTCTTTATGATTCGCCGAGGCGAACAGCAGTGTCTTATCGAGACATTTCAGCCTCTCTCTCTCTCTCTCTCTCTCTCTCTCTCTCTCTCTCTCTCTCTCTCTCTCTCTCTCTCTCTCTCTCTCTCCCCGTACGTTGGCCGGCTGGCATGAACTTAGATAGATTTCTCAGTTATCACATCAGTCATCTTGAAGGAGGGCTTTAAAACACTTGGACGTATAAAACTAAGTGTATTCTCTTAAGTATTTACAAGTTGCAGGAAATCTTGAGATAGGAGCTTTCTGAAGAGAATTAACTTATGGAGAGGATAGTCAGAGAGCAAGTGATACATAGTTCTCAATGTTTGGTATCAGGAAGGAAACGGTATAGGACACAAACGCACATCCTTGACTTGTAGGTCATGGTGACCTCTTAATTTACTTGATTCTCGTGAGAGCCGGTTTGGAAATACCGATCCACGGGAAGGATGTTCGTTCGTTTGTCTGTGATTACGATTAGTTAGCATTGCATATCCTGAATGGACTAGTTATTTTTGGTAGTTTTTTCCTCATTGACCTATTAAACAGAGCGTAGCTATGTTTTTTTTTTTTTTTTTTTTTTTTTTTTTTTGTAATGAAATGGGTTACATTTCATTTTTACGTATTTTTCATTACATATTGCTCGGCCACTACATAATAAAATACATTTGCAAAAAATGTTCTTAAACTGAATGTGGGCAAATGGTTAATCTGGGATTAGAGATAATGTAAAATCATGCACTTGCTAAAATATATCTAAAGGTAACAATTGTGGTAAAATGTATACAAAGAATAATACTGATGCTAAAAATGCATAGAAAGATAAAACTTGTACTAAGAATTAACACAAAGATAATACTTGTGCTAAAAGTGTATACAAAAAGGTAATACCAGAAGTTCGAGGACTATGAATGGTCCTTTGAATTTTGGCGTTAGTTTGTAGTTCAGACCCTTTTGTACGAACACTTGTATATATATTATATCACTTACTGCATATTGTTTTGTTTGTTTAGCATTTTATCGTGATTATTCTTCATGATTATTTGAGCTTCTTCAAGATTCTTACGAAGTGTGTTGAATCTGTTTACACTAGCATCCACAATATCCTTAAGAGGATCTGATAAATTGGTTGTGGGTGTGAGGATATGAAAAGGTGTCCTAGCGGGTGCGCCGTACATTGCTTCGTGTGGTGACATTTTGTCAGAGTGATGATAACTGTGGTTGAGAGTGCTTGATACAGCAGGGATGGCATTGGGTATGTCCCAATTGGTATCCATACCCCCTAAGGTAACCCGTAGGATGTCTAACATCTTCCAATTCACACGTTCTGCTAAACCATTGGATTCAGGGTGATAAATCATAGTATTGATCTTTACGCCTAGGAATACACACAAGGAATTAAGAAAGAGATTGTTGAATTCTCCGCCAGAGTCAGAGACGATCGTGTGTGGAATTCCATTTCTACAAATATAACATTCATAGAACTTTCTTGCATATTCAATAGCGGTTTTGTTCTTTGAAGGTATTAATTCTGTTTATTGGTCAAGGCGTCAATTAACACTTAAGAGGTCCCGGTTCCCTCTGTCAGACTCGTGAAATCCTGTTAATTAATCTAAATGTACCTGTTCGAAGGGTTTGTTTGGCATGGGGTAAGTTCCAAGACTGACTGGTGTCTTAGTGTGGTCTTTGTGTTTGTGGCAAATGTTGCAATTGTTTATATGTTTCCTAATATCTATAGTCATCGTAGACCAGTAGAATAGTGATTTGGCTTTTTGTGAAATGATAGAAAACCCAGGATGACCATGTAGGGGATTGGAATACAACCAGTTTAGAACAGTCGGTATAAGAGAGATTGGTACCACGACCTGGTCGTTAGTCGACTGCAGTGTACTTCATGTTATCCTAGTCACAAATCTACACAGAATATTACCCTTGATTATAAAATTTTGTTTACAATATTTTGCGTATTCCTTTCCGTTAGGATTTCCGTTTAAAGCGTTTATTATTTTACTTAACTGAGGGTCTTTCTGTTGTTCAGTCTGTACCAGTTCAGCGCTCCAACCCATGTCTTCAACGTTCTTGATCGTTTGGGTCAACGAATTCTCGTGTTCGAACGCCGTTTTAACGGTTTATACGGGTGTAGCAATATCCTTTAATTCAGCTAATGGTTCTGGATACGTTGGTGCGGGGTTTTGAGATACCGCGTCAGCGATGATATTTGCTTTCCCAGGTAGATATCCAATCTTCGAGCTAAATTCTTGAATGATCATACGCCTTCGTGTTCTTTTAGGGCTGTGGTTAAAGCCTTTGAAGAAGTCAGTGAGAGGCTTATGGTCAGTAAGGACATTAACAGGATAGCCGTAAATTATGAACTTGAAATGCACTAACGAATTAACAATAGCTAGCACTTCCTTGTCTATGACTGCTTATATACTTTCAGAGGGCTTCAATTTACATTACTAAAAAGCTATTGGGAAAAGCTGGTTATTATATACCCCTCCTACCACCAGATCTGAGACGTCAGTTGCAATAAAGAATTCCCTGCTGAAATCAAGGAATTTTAAGATAGGGGAGGTGCTCAATTTCTCTTTTAAAGTATCGAACGCATTTTGGTGCTTTTCTTCCCATATGAAATCTGCACCTTTCCTCGTAAGGTCAGTGAAAGGAGCGGCAATTAGTGAGTAATTGTGCACAAATCGCCTATAATATCTGGAGACGCCTAAAAACTGTTGTACGCTCTTAACTTTAGTAAGTATAGGAAAATTGCTGATGGCTGAAACTTTATCATGGACTACTTTAAGACCTTGACGGGATACTGTAAAGCCCAAATAGACTAGTTCACGCTTGAAGAACTCGCACTTTGAGAATTTTACTTTTAGATTATGCTGTCTTAATCTCTGGAGAACTAACTCAAGTTTATGCAAGTGCTCTTCAATGGTATTGGAAAAAATTACAAGATCGTCCATATAGGCGTGGAGAGTTACACCTAGCAGGTCACCAAACACTATGTTAATCATTCGCGTGAAGGTGATAGGGTCGCAGCATAAGCCAAGAGGCATACCTAAAAATTCACTATGTGCCCTTCTTGTGCTAAAAGTGGTGTAAGGTGTGCTTTCTTTATGTAAGGGTATCTGGTGAAAGCCTTTAAGTAAGTCCAATGAAGTGAAATATTTATTCAACAATCGTTTCCTCATTTAGGCGACAGAAGTCTACATAAATCCGCCAAGTCCGATCCTTTTTTGGCACAACAATTAAAGGAAAGTTATAAGGGCTATTTGATTTTTTGATAACTCCTTCGGCTAACATGTTATCTACTTCTTTAATGATTTCGTTCTGACATTTCATAGGAAGACAGTACGATGGTAACTGTATTTTTATCCCTTAACCGGATACGATGTTTAATTACATCTGTTTTCCCTAGAGATTCCTCGCTAGTGTGAAAAGACATCGTAATATTTGGACAAGAGCTCTAAAAATTTCTGTCTGGTCCCTTTATCCTGGATATCTGCATTTATTTTGCTTCGGATTGATTGTAAAAGAGACTCGTCAACACTGGGTTGCATGGGGTTAATTTCAGTGACGGTAAGAATTCGATATTTATAGGATTCAACTCTGTGGCGTGTTGATTCTGTTTGATTATTAAATCGGTATTCAGGTGGTTACAGACTTCAATATTGACCTGATGATGGGAGTCAACAATGTACAACGCTTGTGTTACGAAAAGTCCATTAATTTTCAGAGTCCGTTAAGATTGAAATTTTCTAACCCTGGCAAAATTTACCTAACGCGTATTGAAAGGTACGAGGGAATATTAGGTTCGAGAGACTGCGTGTAGGTTGCCAGTGCGGGTTTACAGAAATTGAGTTGGGTGGCTTGAATGATATCTTTGTTCATGAGACAGGTGATCGGTTCCTCAATGTAAATTGCTGTTTGAGTATCTGTCTCCCTTTGGTCCAAAACGGATTTTAATGTGTGCGATAGAATTTTCCTTTGATAAACACGCCATTCTTTGCAGGAGTTGGAAGAATATTTTGAATGCACATGGATGGATATCCTACAATTACAACTGGATATATATTAACCCTCTTACGCCGGAGCGGTAAATAAAAAAATGACCCCCGTATGCCGAAAGGGTTTTGAGAGTGAGCGCGGAAGCGGAAAAAATATTTTTTTCAAAAAATCACAGCGCGCTTAGTTTTCAAGATTAAGAGTTCATTTTTGGCTCCTTTTTTGTCATTGCTTAAAGTTTAGTATGCAACCATCAGAAATGAAAAAAATTATCATTATCATATATAAATAATGCGATATATGATGCGCAAAAACGAAATTTCATATATAATTGTATTCAAATCGCGCTGTGCGCAAAACGGTTAGAGGTAACAAGTTACTTTTTTTTTCGTTGTAATGTGCACTAAATTGCGATCATTTTGGTATATAACACATTGTAAAACGATAAAAGCAACACAGAGAAAATACTATCACAAAATGATGCATGAATTCGTAGCGCGCGGACGTAAAAAAATTATTTTTTTAAAAATTCACCATAAATCGAAATATTGTTATAGAGACTTGCAATTTGTTTCAAAATGAAGGTAAATGATGGAACATTACGATACTGTAAGAGTTTTAGCTTACAAATGCAGTTTTCGACCATTTCGGACGAGTTAAAGTTGACCAAATGTCGAATTTTTGTTTAAATTTTTTTTTATATGCAAATATAAAAAAAATGAGAAATGCTACAACCTTCCAATATTTTTTGTTATATTGTGCATGTTTTTGCGCACATTTTCATATATAAAACTCTAAACAAAGCGTAATATGAAAAGGCACAAATATTAGGAGAATGTGACCTACGCGTTTCGGAGATTCGCTGCCGAGAATCGGCGCGCGGACGGAATAAAAATATTTTTTTCAAATATTCACCATAAATCGAGATATTGTTCTAGAGACTTGCAATTTGTTTTAAAGTGAAGATAAATGATTGTATATTACTAGACTGTAAAGGTTTTATGTTACAAATGCGTTTTTCGACCATTTCGGTTGAGTCAAAGTTGACCGATCGTAGTTTTTTTCTTATTTATCGTCCTTTATATGCAAATATAAAAATAATGAGAAATGCTACAACCTTCCAATATTTTTTGTTATATTGTGCATGTTTTTGCGCACATTTTCATATATAAAACTCTAAAAAAAAAGCGTAATATGAAAAGGCACAAATATTAGGAGAATGTGACCTACGCGTTTCGGAGATTCGCTGCCGAGAATCGGCGCGCGGACGGAAAAAAATATTTTTTTCAAATATTCACCATAAATCGAGATATTCTTCTAGAGACTTGAAATTTGTTTTAAAGTGAAGATAAATGATTGAATATTACTAGACTGTACGAGTTTTATGTTACAAATGCGTTTTTCGACCATTTCGGTTGAGTCAAATTTGACCGATCGTAGTTTTTTTCCTATTTATCGTACTTTATATGCAAATATAAAAAAAATGAGAAATGCTACAACCTTCCAATATTTTTTGTTATATTTTGCATGTTTTTGCGCACATTTTCATATATAAAGCTCTAAAAAAAAGCTTAATATGAAAAGGCACAAATATTAGGAGAGTGTGACCTACGCGTTTCGGAGATTCGCTGCCGAGAATCGGCGCGCGGAGGGAAAAAAATATTTTTTTCAAAAATTCACCATAAATCGAGATATTGTTCTAGAGACTTGCAATTTGTTTTAAAGTGAAGGTAAATGATTGAATATTACTAGACTGTAAGATTTTTATGTTACAAATGCGTTTTTCGACCATTTCGGTTGAGTCAAAGTTGACCGATCGTAGTTTTTTTCGTACTTATCGTACTTTATATGGAAATATTTCATAAATGAGAAATGCTACAACCTTCCAATATTTTTTGTTATATTGTGCATGTTTTTGCGCACATTTCCATATATAAAACTCTAAAAAAAGCGTAATATGAAAAGGCACAAATACTAGGAGAATGTGACCTACGCATTTCGGAGATTCGCTGCCGAGAATCGGCGCGCGGAGGGAATAAAAATATTTTTTTCAAATATTCACCATAAATCGAGATATTGTTCTAGAGACTTGCAATTTGTTTTAAAGTGAAGATAAATGATTGAGTATTACTAGACTGTAAGTAATTTGCTTACCCAAAAAAACCAATATTTATAATTATATATATATATATATATATATATATATATATCATACATTTTTCGATTCTGGTACCAATACATAAATAAAAGGAATGCAGGTGACACTTCTCTTTTCGCATACAATGATATGTCTTATTATTATTTTATCATGCATAGATACGGATATATAAAAAATTGTAATAAATATAAAAATAAATTAAATTTAAAATAAATGCAGAATACTCACTCATAATCCTGACTCTTCGTTCTATTCTTCTTGTCTCCCTCCTCCATTGAAGAGTCTTGCATTTTTTTCCACTCGACATGACAAGGTACAGGTGGAGGAGGGAGAGCGCGCTTACTGCTGATGGACCCGGCGGTCCCGTGCGCCCTCCGCTGTCGGTTTAGGGGGCGCGCTCCAATACATGACCTTAGTGTGGTATTTTCGGTCACACTCCCCTATCCTGCAAAGAGCAACTTTGCAGAGACGACAGAAGAACCAGGTGTCTCTCCTTCTGCCATTCATATGGCACACCCGGCACCGTTTCTGCCTTCGCCCTTGTAAGGCCTCCAGTATGTGATCCCCTGGCTGCAGCCGACACACAGGGTCCACTACCCGACGAGAAGCGGTGATGGCGGGGCCGGCAGCAAGAGGGGCGTCGTCAGCAGGGGCGTCGTCAGCAGGGGCGGCGGCAGCAGGGGAGTCGTCAGCAGGGGCGGCGGCAGCAGGGGCGGCGGCAGCAGGGGCGGCGGCAGCAGGTGGCGGCGGCAGCAGGGGCGTCGTCAGCAGGGGCGCGGCAGGCCGAGCGAAGTTGGCCCTCCTATCTGCCCTTTCTGCTAGGGGCAGATCAGCAGCTCGGGGCAGGGGGTCAGTTATGGAAGGCCACTCATCGGGATCAAAGTTGATGAGTGCATTCCCGGCTTCCTCTAGGAACTGTAAGTGGGTCAACCTCGGAAGATTGTCACCGCGGTACCCACAGTACAGTATGTAGGCATTTTGGAGGGCCAACTGAAGGATGTATTTGCTGTACGATCTCTTCTTGGATGGGTTCATGACTCCTCGTAATCATGGGGACGAGTCGGACACCCTTCCAACAGATGACGAAGACAGCGCCCTTCCGCCGCCACTCTGTCTCTCCTCTTGCCAGGTGTTGTGGATGACTAGCGAACCTCTTGAGGACATTCGGGGCCCCACGCACCAACCGAAGGGTACCACTGACATGCACACCAGCTTCATACAGTTCCTGGGCCAGGGATACCGAGTTATAATAATTATCCATAAACAGGTGATATCCCTGGTTATGGAAACGTCCCACAAGACTGAATACAGTGTCACGCAGCGTGGAGAAGACCCCGGAATACACTGAAAAGTCCACGACGTATCCAGTGTTGGCCTTGGTAATAAGAAAGAATTTCACACCGTATTTCTTCGGCTTCTTGGGGTTATACACTTTTATACTAAGACGTCCTTTGTAAGGCATCATCCCCTCATCCAAAGACAGGTTCTTTCCAGGAATCACGAGATTTCTACACCGATCACGGATATAATCCAACACTGGGCGCACTAAAATGAGGCGATCACTGTTATTCCGGGGTATGGCCCTTCGGTTGAAGGCGTTGAAGTACCTGTCCAACGCCAGGAAATTATCACGGGACATAACGCCAGGCACATTAGGCATACATAAAAAATAATTCCTCCTCCAATATTGCCTGACGTCGGAAGCAGGTGTCATACCAAAATAAATGTGGAGCCCCAAAAAATGCGCCATGTCAATGAGGTTGCAACCCCGCCAGTAATACGACAAGGTCGTCCTCAGCTCATACCGGCAGTACCGAGTGTAGTCCACCGTCTCGTGTACCAGGTATTCCAGCAATTCCTGCGTAAGGAAAAGCTGGATGAGCCCCAAAACAGTCAGGGGTACTGGTACGGTGATCCCAGGGGTTACCGTGAAGGGGTGCATGTTAGGAGGGGTGGGGTCCTCCGTCCACCCCTCGTCACTCTCCGACGACCGACCTTCACCTTGGCTGGCGCGACGAACCGACCTTCTACGTGCCCGTGCGGGCACGATATTGCACTCTACCCTGCCCCGTTGGCCCATCACCCTCACTTAGGCCTTCACTTTCTGTATCGTCCTCTGTGATAAAACTTGACCCCATATCCCCATCCTCCCCCTCCTCAGATTTCCCCTCGTAAGCACTGAACCCACTGAATTCGAGCTCACTTTCGGGATGTGAGCCTCGAACGGACATTGGGGGCATATATTCATCCTCACTTTCATTGGGACTGATGTCCTCATCACTCGATGACCATCCGCCATCAAAATGAGGACTTGCGACATGTTCCCGATCAAGCTCCGATAGATATTCATGTATGTCCCTTGGTTGGAGGCCTCCCAAATGCCTACGAGTGCCCCTAAGGACGCCCACATGCTTCCTAGGGGTAACCAAAGGCAAACGCTGTGTTCCTGAAACACTTTCAGCCACACGTGGCCGCACAGAACGGCCTTGAGGCGCGGGGTCATGCTGGGTGCTTGGCCCCTCGCCAGCATCCAGGTCCAAAACTCGCCTTACACGATCCCTTCCGACGGGTAAAACGCGCCTTTCGCGGTTCACACGTCGTTGAGACATATCTATGAATGTCCTGTAGCAACACAAATGCTCAAAGTCTCGCACAAGTCCAGAAAAAACACGCTTTTGACGAAAGATCGCTCTCAGATGATGCGCTACTGATGCTGGCTGGAGCGAGAAGAAGGGATATCGCGCATGCGCACTTGGGTCATGCTTCAAAACAAAACAAGGCCTTGATCCGTGAACTCACAGCATCCCCAAGGCGCGTGATTCAAAAGTTTTAGGCTGGTAGGCCTATAAGTATTTTTCCGCCAATTTTAAAAAAAAACAACGTAAAATACGTCCAGTCGGCACCCGAGAGACAAAAAATGTCAACGTAAAATACGTCCAGTCGGCGTAAGAGGGTTAATGTGTTGTACTACGACAAAGATGTCAGTAAGCGTACACTTACCCACACGATACTGCACCTGAGCCGTACCCACGACGCTTGATTAATTATTTCCGATGGCCGATAAGCAGACTTCGGATTTCTCAATAAGGAATTTGGAAAACAACAGTTGGTGAGTACGTAGGTCCATTATGTTAAGTGGACTACCGGAGTCGAAAAATAACGTAAAGGGATGATGTTCTAAATTGACTGCATGCAAAGTAGGACGTAACTCATCTGTACTAATGATAGCATGGATTCTATGAAAATCTACAGGATCCTGCACTGAAATTTTGGGTGTGGTTGTGTGGTTCGCAGGAAAATTCTGGATTTTGCACAGGTCTTCTAGATGATTAAATTTATTATTTAGTTCAAAAGATGATGATATGGACGACCCAACATCATTCTCCTCCCCGATTGAATTATTTACGTGGTGCATGTTTTGCTTTGGACGCTCGGAAAATTTACCGTATTTGGGTTATTTTGGGCAGAAGGATTAGGCACTGAATTCCTGGAAGGCTGATTTACTAGTGATTGTTTCTGCGCGGCATTGCTATAAACAGATTTTTTCTTATGATTGTTTGGATGTTTCTTCTTGTTATCACCACTGACATTTTGCGTATTCTTAGTGTTACCTTGTGAACGGTTACGAGCATTACACTGAGCATATGATATTTGTGGTATTGTGAATGGAGCAAAAACACGAACGGCAATCATTCATCATATGTCCTGTTCTCTTACAATTAAAGCAAGTAGCCCCAACTGAGTTATTACTAAGTACATTTACTTGTTGTGGTTTATTCTCCTGTTTTGGAAAGACCTAGACAATAGATGGGTCTAAATCTGGGCATTTAGACATATGTTTTCTAACTTGTTTGTATATGTCCAGTTCTGTACTGTTGGGAGTCAATTTATCATTAAAACACTGGATTAAGGCTTCTGGTGACATTGTTGATATGAAGGTTAGATAGATAAGCCTGACAAAATCTTTTGTGGGTATCTCGGTCCATTAACCCAATGCAGCCCTGTTGACTAGACTAAGATTAGTCATGGAAATTATCTAATGTATGTTCCGCAAAGCTAACACTTCATCCAACGCTTCCTCACTGCCGTAGATTGAACGTAATTTGACTTTAAATTCTTCCCACGTGTTTGCCTCTTGAATGTAAATCCCCCTAACGCGTATGACCCAGCATCCCCCTTAGCAAAATCAATGAAGCTTTTGGCTTCCTGAAGCTGTAAGGAGGGGATTATTATGCACTTTGCTTTCAAATGAGCATCTACGAATGAGATCTATGAGTCAACCCCTTGTGTCAAAAATCCATGAACATGCCCTTGGAATGGTACGATGGCGGATCTAGCATTAACTAAGTCACTACAGAACTATTGGATGGGTAGATGTGGATGCCCCCACAGATGCGGCGGTAGCCACCTTTACCACAGATTTCTTATGAGCGGTTCGTCTGTTAGCAATCCTATCAAAATATCTGTATGAATACACCCGACCACTGCGCAAACGCATATGCCAGATGGATGCCTACCTCAGGTAAATCCACAATATAAGGGCACTAACACAGAAATAATACGCATAGTTACAGTAAAAGATGATAACAATATATGCTCATAAAACACAGTAAAAATATTTCAGTAATATCCTTGAAATAGAAAAAGGTTGGCAAAAATGACAGTAAAATTCCTGCAAGAGAGCTTTAATTCACTCAGAAACAGCTAGAACAGCAATCTGAACGACCTGAAATCGAACGAGTGAATAATTGAGTGTCTAGGTACACAGCAAATGGTTAAGACAGGTTTACTTAGCTTCGTTTATAAGGCGTATCTTCTGCTTGTGTAGAAAGATGTAATTCTGGTCAGCTGTTAGGGTGCTCTTGTCTTGGGACAGATGTGTTTGCATGTTGCAATGACACAGGTTGCTTCTTCCTGTCATCCTGTTGATGATCTTCAAGGAAGTCTATGTTTACTGGTGTTTCTTGCAGCCGATGATAAACGATGAGGATGCCGATATAATGATGAAGAGGCCGATTGATAAAATATGCGTCTGTTTGTATTGTTACATAGAAGTCGTTATTCATCCTAGAATTGCTCCGTTAAATGTCGGTGAAGGTAGCACGAGAAACTTCATGGCACTGAGAAGCACTGCCCGACATATGATTCAATCTTAAGAAGTGATGTGAGCTAAGTCCATCAGCGTGTAACTGGTTCCTTTGCATTTGTTGGTAGCTGCCACCATTTGTTTTGTGACTATGAACAGCTTCAATGATGTAGGAAGTGGCAGTCACGAGTCTGGTTCTTTATGATTCACCGAGGTGAACAGCGGTTTTTTACCGAGACATATTTCAGCCTCTCTCTCTCTCTCTCTCTCTCTCTCTCTCTCTCTCTCTCTCTCTCTCTCTCTCTCTCTCTCTCTCTGTACGTTGGCCGGCTGGAATGGACTTAGATAGATTTCTCAGTGTTTGGTATCAGGAAGGAAACAGTACGTATAGGACACAAACGCACATCCTTGACTTGTAGGTCATATTGACCTCTTAGTTTACTATTCTCGCCAGAGCCAGTTTGGACATACCAATCGTTTGTCTGTGATTATGATTAGTTAGCATTGCACATCCTGAACGGAGTAGTTATTTTGGGGAGTTTTTTCCTCATTTACCTATGTTTTTAATAATGAAATGGATTACATTTCCATTTTTATGTATTTTTCATTACATATACATACATACATACAAATATATATATATATATATATATATATATATATATATATATATATATATACTATATAATATATATATATTATATATGCGTGTGTGTTTGTATGTATGTATGTATGTATGTATATGTATTTGTATTATTGTATAAATTACATTGTTTTTGTCCATTCATAAAATAAAAGTTTATGATAATATTTTCAATAATATTACAATTTTCCTTGTATAAATTGAAAATTTTGTGTACGAAAGAGCTGAAAATTATTCTAACTTGGCTACAGAACTGTAGGTTTAAGGTCCTATTCTGTTTTAACGGATTATAGACTTACTGTATACTAGACTGTGTAAGATGCTGTGTATGCAACATAGTTCCTTTTTACCTTTGTAAACTCATGTTGCCTAACTTGAATAATTACTTTACATCTCTGGGATTATATGCCCCAAGGAACGCTTCGTGGCACGTAAGCAAAGTGTATCCAGCAATCTTATTCAGTGATTTTGGTTGTCTCATACAAATGTGGTTTTTATTTCCATAAAGGGGGAAACCATGTTATTATATAATAATTCCATGTCGGCCGGCTCGTCCATTCTTGGGTAATGAAACCAGTCATCAGGGTAAAGTTTAAATTCATTAAATAAACAATCGTGTGATCACTCATTTCTCTTTTTCAATCATAGTTCATTTCAGGTTCTCCTCTTTTGCTGTGGTTTTCCAATTTCTGCTGCAAGGTTCAGTCTACAGCATTGTCAATAAGTGAAGTGGCCATGTCCTCACTCTACCAGGTCTCAGGAAACTGAAGTGAATCCAAATGTCTGTGGGCAACTTGGATGCCGGAGAAAGAACGAAACCTGGTCCACCAGTCGTATCGTCTATGGGGCAAATAAGGGTAATCCCTAATCTTTCTCTCTGTTCAAAGTGGGTGTCCAAGATTCCTATTGTAAGTGCTAATCTTCGATGAAGGTGGACAGCTGGCAAAGGGAGAATTAGAAAGAGAAAGCAATGTGCCTATAAACAGGAACACGTTTCCTGGTCGCCATGATACTTGCCAGGTGACCACCACGTGAGTGACCTGTAGACTCCAAAGCCAGATTCAAATTTCCCCTCTCCCTGAGGTTATTTATGGGCTATGGACCGAGTTTCACTCTCAGCATAACTCGGGACTCAGTCTGCAGCAGAACCTATCATAGGACACTGGAGTCGTCTTGCCTGTCCCTTGTACCCAAAACATCCTCATCTTAGAGCAAATGATATTTTGCAGTGTCAGTCCCCTCCACCGCTGTGCACTCAGTTCCATTTTGCTTGCAATAGTGTTCCTTGCAAGTAACAATCTTGCATATCATTGCAGATCAGCAAAGGCTGTGAAACCAACTCTTTGGCTCTCTCATATGCAGTGGCCTTATGCTACCTCTATTCTACCACCTTGTGATGTTCCTTCCACGAAGTCATCATTGCAGAATAGTTATTCTGTATATGATTCCATCACTCAGCAGGACTGTTATTCCTTGCCCAGGAGTTCCATTTTCTTTTGATCTGTTTGTTTCATGTAAATATAATTAATTGAGTAAACTCTTTGTGTTTACTTAGTCTTTACCTCATTTTTTCTTTGATTGATTTGCTATGGATCTGCTTAGAAAATCTTGCATGTCAAGTGCCTCAGGAAATTAAGGTAGTTTATTGGTAACTACAACGAGCCACCTGTGTCCTGTATGGAGAGCATTTTCATATATATATATATATATATATATATATATATATATATATATATGTGTGTGTGTGTGTGTGTGTGTGTGTGTGTGTGTGTGTGTGTGTGTGTGTGTATGTATGTATGTATATAATGTTACTGAATGTCAAAGATACAGAAAATTAAGCTCAAGATTCATATACTTCTGTGCCTGACACAAGGCGAACAAAACAGAGATCAGCGGATGGAAAGATGTATATAAATCAATATTCAAGACACGAATGAAATTATGATATATTTAGTGCATGTATTAAGAATGATACATTTAACATAACATTAATATAAATGATAATATATGTACAAAAGATGCATGACCTCTGCTGTGTTTTTTGTATCCACGTTCTTGGCGAGCAGTGATGATTGTTGTGAGGAGATTAGCTGGCCAGGTAAGATGGATGGTGCATGGGTTCGCATGGAACCCTACAAACACCATGCTCTGGTTCACTATGCTTAACACGTGTGGCAGGCTTGCCTTGTAGCTTCTGCCTACCAAACCCTAACTTGTGACCATATACTTGACAATAACATCTTGCTCTTTTGATATATTGCTTAACCTTAAAACGTAACAATGCTGCTATTAGTACATTGGTAAGCTCATCGAACTGAATGTAACAATTAAATTTGGCAGTGGAACTATGGTTCCATTGGTCCTCTTCATCCTTTCAATTCTAATTACACCTTGATGTTTTAATTCTTCAACAAGTTACTCTTCTGAGTACATCATCCTCAGTTGGGGTGCAAATATCAATTCCTTGGAGTGAATTCTAAAAAGCATGTACAGAGCAGTCCAAAATGCGAAAATGCTTTCAAGTTTTCACTTTCTTTGGTTGAGGCCTATTCTACTGTCAGCTTTCTTGATCTTCTGATTATATTTTTTACTGTCAGCCACAATACTTTATAATTTCTATGTACATATTAACAGTGTCACAATTAGAATCTTCTGGATCAATGGTCAAGTACTTATCATAAGAAAAGGTTTCAAATAATCATGGTCCTATTCCAAATACAATTCCAGTAAATTCCCCTTTTCTCCATGCTGGAGCATACGAGTCTAGTGTAATTACACCAGAAGTTTTCCTAGTCATGTCCAAATGCAGGTTGTTATAGGAGGGTGTGGAGGTCATCATCTGTGCAAGAAAGGTATCATCAAAGGGTCCAGGGGTACTTAATTCTTTTTGCTGCTATGCAGAAAGATCAAAGTTAGTATTAAAAAAAATAATAAACAAACCTGAAAATCTTAGAAAGATATCATCAGCCTTTCACGGTGTTTATGCTCCCATCAATGTCACCAGTAAGAGCTGACTCCCAAATGTCTGGCCCTCTACCCCACCCCACAGGGGATGACACAACACAATTAGGGTGGTCCATGCATAAGCCAGACGCACTTGTTGGAACTTAGAGTACAAAAATTCAATCATCCCCACCTTAATCATATTATGGGCAAACTGGACTACCACTGGAATCCATCATGACCTGAGTCTACAGAATAGTTCCACTCTTGAACTGTCAATGTGATATCTCTCGGGGACAAACATTATTGGAAAGTTGATGAACCTACCACAGTTCCTACTATTATCTTCAGCTATAAACCCCAGTCCCAGCTATGATACCTTTTCCTACTTACCATGTCCAATAAATTTTACCAAAACTGGAAAATTCCTGAAAAATTAACCAAAATTAATATGCAATGATATATAAGACTCTTGGACTCGAACCTGGGAACAAATTCCAGGTTTTCAAGAACCCCATCAACACATCAACATGGCATTAATCTGCTCCATGTCATGATTGTGTCATGATTGAAACTAAGGGCAGCTTTGTATAGTAAACAATTTGGACTTTCAACTGTTCAAGCATTCACGATCAATTGAAGGTTGATCTTATTTTCTAGACTATTCGTACATAGCACATAGGGCAATTGTTTTAATCTTGCATCAGCAACTAACACCTGCGTGCAACAAGCTCGCTTATCGTTGAGGACTATTTATGTACCAACGACTTCACAGATGTGCAAAACACTTGTTCAGTTCATATCTGGTAACATAAGTTATTGCAATTTTGTTGCCTCCTTATGTGCTCACAGATAAACATACATTCATACATGCATATATGTTGCTTACATATATCTACAAATTTTTAATTATGAAGGCATCGAGTTTAAAAAAACCAAGAAAACTTCCATTATTTAACTTAATGAAACAAAATTCAGTGATATTCCTTTTAACTGTGTCACTACACGGCATTAAAGATCTTGCTTGACTCCAGTTAATAGGAAAGCGGCTCTGGGATATGGATTAAGTTTTGGTGTTTCTGATGGTACCCTATGCTATGTCGATATTTCAAAATCACTTTGCTATTTGGAAAAATTTAGTCATAATTTATGTCCTGAGGACATCAATATTTGTAAAGGTATTGTGTATGGTGATATGGCCAAGCCTTTTTCCTGCTAGTGTACTTGTAAAATTTCTCCAGGCTTATAAAAACCTTAACAAACGAAACAGTGCAAGTAAGAAGAATTCAACGTGAAGGAAAAAATAAATTCCCTGTGCCCAGCACAAGAGAGAGAGAATTCTTCGCAGAAGTTACGCATGCCGGCAGCATATTTCCCAAGTCTAGAGGAGTATAGGGAAAGGGGAAAATTAGGACCAATCAAAACGCGTGGAGTTGATCCATGACGTCAAAAGCCACGCTTTTAGCTCCCCATTCGCATATCCATTACTGTTAGTCACGATGCCGAAGAAAAACTTCCCAATTTCACAGTTTACGGCTTGTATGACTTATACATTTTTGTCAGATATATCTAAACGTATTGCAACACTAATTTAACAACATATATTCTTTAAATGAGATATACCGTGAAATATATTATGTGTTATTGGCTTCTCACTCTTGGTAATAATGGTCAGTGCCTGTTAATTCCTGCCTACTTGCAAAGTAATATTTACTTCATAATTAATATTTTCATCACGAATTTCTAAATTATATACGATGCGATCTGACCTGTTTGTAGGGGAAAATAGAGAGAAGCAGTAGGCTTACACTACGGATTTCTGTGCACATATGCTATTTCGTAGTAATGCACATTACTGTGCATTGTATAAAAGCAATATACTGGTCATTACTAGGTCATGAACAGGAATGGAAGCAGGCTAATATTAGTCGCTACTATTTACAGGGACATAGTATCAGTTTCATTCATTAAATTATTTCAAGAGACAATGTGCCCTTAAGGAAACCTAAAGAAACCTACGGTATAGTTGTTTTGGTAATCCAAGTTAGCCTACAGTAACCAAATATAGTTACCACACAAACTCATCCTTTCAGTAGCTAATCTGAATAAGGTTGCTTTTCAAGGTGTACTTGATAAGCTGTAGTAAAATATTGCCTTTTTGAGGTGCATTCCGTTTTTATAACCTTCCAGATGTCCGTACCTGATTGGTACTTGTCCTGCATTGTGTACAATATATAATTTTTTTTATTGAATATTTTTTTACTTTTGATCTTTACTTTTCATACAATGTGTACAAACAAATGAAAAGTGATAATATAATTTAGTATTGAATATTATTTAGCAAGCCCTTGCGTGATTTTTCCTTAAATTTCATTGTGTACGAAGGAAACTGATTATTTAATTTATTGATTATTTTTAGCAAACCCTTTGTACTTGTCATTCATCGTGTGCAAAGAATTAAAATGAGTCTATCATTAGTATTTAATATTTTTAGCAATTATAGGAGTATAGAATACTATATATTTATGGAGTTGCAGTAGACTTTTTACCGAGTTGAACTAGAGCAGAATTGATGCATAAATTTATTAGAACTGCCATATGCTTTGAAATTAATATGGATGACACGTTTTTCCAAACTCTTTCAACAGAAAATTTTATACAAATATTCAACATGTATTAATTAAAGTCAGCGGATAACGTTAGTATGAGTATACCACTATTTTCATACGAGCTCACACTCGATAGCCAAATGTATGCCTTAAATTAAGTGCATACATTTGTTGTTTTATATATAGTTTTTTGGCATTGTGCCAAGCACTGGGGCAACTAAGGCCATTCAGAGCTGAAACAGAAATTGATAGTAAAAGGTTTGAAGGGTGTTACAGAAGGAAACCTGGCAGTTGCACTATGAAACAAAAGTTAGGAGAAGGTCGACAGTGAGATGGAAGAAAGAGAATACGAACGGAGGTACGGTGAAAGAAATGAAAGTAATTGCAGCTAGGGGCCGAAGGGACGCTGCAAAGAACCTAAAGTAATTCCTACATTCCACCGAATGATGTGTATACTGACGGCTCTATCGCCCTACGGGGTGCATAAATTTGTTATCAAAACTGTATCCTCCACATTTCATTTAAGCATAAGGCAGCTATTACTTTATTACTGTACATAATACCTTTTTATAGCCTGAAACAACAGGCAGTAACACCTGAAAAACGTTCCATGCTCCATGCTTTTAAAGTCGTCACTTTCAAAGTCCAAGATTAAATTCACCTTGATGGGAGTCGAAGTGTCGCGAAGTTCTTGCCTCCTGTCTAGTCTGTAGTACTAATTACAAGGTCATATACCATCATTTTTATCATACTATCATTTTTAACTTCTTGTATATTGTTTGATTTTTTTTACCTTCTTGTATATTGTTTGATTTTGATTCATCCCATGATTTATCGCAACTCTTTATTAATGGCATTAAACAGGCTTTTTCAAGTATGCAATTTAGCAACTCGCTATGAAAATATTATTTATGCAGTAAATATCGACTTTTCAAGTAGGAATTAACACCCACTGAGCACTATTACCATGAGGGAGAAGCCAATAATGCATAATATATTTCACGGTGTATCTCATTTGAAGAATATATTGTTGTTAAATTAGTGTTGCATTATGTTTAGATGTATCTGACTAAATGTATAGGTCATACAAGCCGTAAATTGTGAAATGGGGAAGTTTTTCTTTGGCATTGTGACTGGCAGTAATGCTATGACTGAGTGTAGCTAAAAGGCGTTGCTTGTGACGTCATGGATCAGCTCCACGCGCTTTGATTGGTCCTAATTTTCCCCTTATCCCTATACTCTTCTAGACTGGGGAATATGCGTCCCGGTGTCGCCACCCCAGCAACCAACTATGAATCTTGTGCCCTCTGACGGGAAAAGATAAGTCCTCAAAATATCCCCTCATACACACACAC
>NC_087213.1:39968136-40038136 GCF_015104395.2 Macrobrachium nipponense
GACTCTCAAGGGCTAGTACTAAACATGACGAAATACATTTGACTCCCCAGGGGCTATGGTAGATTCACTTCACCCGTGCATCTCATGCCCAGCCCAGTTCCTTACGACGCTCCTCATTGGCTTTTGATAAGCCAATCACAGGGCTGGAAACTCTCTGTCTCTCGAGAGAGTTCACATAGGCAGGATGCACTCACACCTGCCCTCTCTCAAAAGTTATAACTTTCATTACACCTCAGTTTTACCCAGAAAAGTAGCGTTTCCCAATTGCATCACTAAACATCAACAAACCAATGATTTAAGAATTATGATGATATAAGAATTATGAAGAAAATCGTAATTGAATAATAAAAATTATATAATAAAAAGGAATAATGAGCGGGATATAGGAGGACTGATTTTTGCAAAAGAAAAATCAATGGGATGAATAAATTTCTTCCTTAAGGTATGTATCATCTAAGTAACGATTTTTCATAAAGAGATTTCCACTATAAGATATGAAAGGGTGGTGGTGATAATGATAGTGATGATAATGAAGTCTTAATATTCTTCCCCCCTCCCCTCCCCCCCATAAGACTTCTTCTATCGAGGGGTTTGAGTGTGACCCTGATGATGACGTCATCGAGTGATCACGTGAGCAACACCTGACTACACGAAGATAAGAGAGAGAGATTAATATTCTTAATCTTTTGCTTGTTATTTTCATATTGATAGCCCTGCCTATAATATTTTTGGTAGCATTGACTTCTATGACATTTAAGCTACGAAACTGTATGAAACACAAGACGATAAATTGATAAATGATAAATGTAAGGCATGATAGAATATATTTCATATTAAGAATTTTATGTTTGTTTCACTATAAATATTTTAGCATTGAGGTTGCTGAAGTACATAATTCTTATCTCATTATAATCCTTAAATCACTGGCTTGATTTTAGTGATGAAATTGGGAAACGCTCCTTTTCTGCAGGTAAAATTGAGGTTTAATGAAAGTTATAATGTTTGAAAGATGTTGGAACATAAATGTTACCTACGCGGACTCTGGAGAAAGTCTGAGTTTCCAGCCCTGTGATTGGCTTATCAACAACCAATCAGGAGCATCTAAAGAACGGCGTTGGCCATGAAATGCTCGGATGAAGTGAATCTACTATAGTACTAAACACGGCGAAATACATTTGACTCCCCAGGGGCTAGTACTAAACACGGTGAAATGCATTTGACTCCCCTGGGGCTAGTACTAAACACGGCGAAATACATTTGACTCCCTAGGGGCTATTACTAAACATGGTGAAATACATTTGACTCTCCAGGGGCTAGTACTAAACATGGCGAAATACATTTGACTTGCCATGGGCTAGTACTAGACACAGCAATATACATAGGACCCTCCACGGGCTAGCACTAAACACGCAAAATACATTTGACTCCCCAGGGGCCAGTACTAAACACGACAAAACAGTGTAGATGAATCACTGTTTCACCGTGTTCAGTACTAGCCTTCTGGGATCAAATGTTCCTAAGCGAATGGGTTATTTCACATATCCCTAAGAGATTTCATGAAATCCCTGATTTCACATATTCCCCATAACACACACACAATATATGAGTCATATCACATTACTGTGATTCATATACATACATCGAGCTACAAATATTCTTTAATATCTAATTCGCCCAACCTCGGAATTAATATATTTTCATATATGTTAACGGAAGGGGAATTTTATAGTCGATAAGATGTAGAATCCCTCTTTACTAATGTTCCTGTGAGGGAGACCATTGCTCTTATTCTAACCAAATTGTTCCCTACACCTAACTTTATATATTGTAATTTTAATTATGAATCTTTTAAACCCCTTTTAGAATTAGCCGTGCTGGACACGGCCTTTGTTTCTAGTAACCAGCTTTTTAAACAGATCGATGGGATGGCGATGGGGTCTCCCCTCGGCCCCACCTTTGCCAACATTTTCATGTGCTCCCTTGAGGAGCAAATAATGGAGGAGTGCCCCTTGTCCTTCTGTCCCTTATTTTACACCAGGTATATAGACGACACATTCGTTCTATTGAAAAATGAATATGATGCTGACAGATTCTTAAACCTAGCCAACAACTTCCATAATAATATTAATTTTAGTATTGAAAAAGAACAAGACGGTAAGTTGGCTTTCCTTGATGTTTTAGTTACTAATGACAATGATCATTTTAACACGACCATTTTTAGGAAAAGTACATCTTCAGACTCGGCTCCAATTTTTATAGTTCTTGTTTTATTAATTTTAAAATTAACTCTGTTCATACCTTAGTACATCGGGCTCTATCTCTAACTTCTAATTGGCTCTCTTTTCATTCTGAAATTATCTTCCTTAAACAGTACTTTCATAACAACTGTTTCCCTCTCCATCTAGTACTTAAGGTTATTAAGAAAGTTCTTGATAAAAACTTGCACCCTTAATACCTAAATGTAGCGTACCTAAACTTACTATATATGCAAGCTTTTGTTTTTTACCCACCAATCAAAACTTTGCTAAACAGTGTGCTAAAATTATTGAAAAAACATATTGGTGCTCTCAGTATTACACTAATCTCCAAAAATCCTAAAAATATTGGCTCTTTGTTTCCCTTCAAGGATCGGCTCTGTCCCTTGAAGACATCGGGTGTCGTATATGAGTACAAGTGCCCCGGTTCGACTCGGCGTCTCTTCAAGGTCAGGGCCGATTCTCACATGGGCGTGAGTTATCGCACGGACTACAGATTGTCTAATCCCAAACTTTCCAATATCAGATCACACGCTAGACATCGATAAAATACAACAACTCCAAAATAATTGGTCAAGCCAAGGAACCTGGAGAACTGCTTCTCTTGGAAAGTCTATTTGTAAAAAGAATTGTACTTACGTTGAATTGCCAATCATCGGCTGTTCCCCTGTTCATAGCATAACTGGGTTGTTTGATTATATTTGTCCGCCTTCTTTTCTGTTCCTGTGTATTCTTTTAGTGTGTTTGTCTCTGCCATTTTGAGAGGTGCGCCTTGCTCTTCATTTTAAGTTTGTTTTTTCCCTTTTTTTCTTTTATTGATTTTAGTTTTTGTAAGGATCATTTTAAGCTTTCTTGGTTTTTAAATTGTAAATGCATTTAAGTGTGATTCAGTATTTAAGTTTGACTTAGTTTCCATTTTAAGTTTTTTTATGTTTTATGTATGTTTCTTTTAATTATGTGCTCGGATGCTCCTTTTATATATAGATGTCCTGATGACGTGACCATGGATCAAGAAACGCGTTGACAATAAATGTATCTAATGGATGAGTATATGTTCCTGCGCCCTTCTCCTGTATATCTTAATTATATATATATATATATATATATATATATATATATATATATATATATATATATATATATATAAGGTATATGTAAACTTAGAAATTCAATAAAAAAACAGATAACTTAACTAAGATTGTTTTCTTTGTTTTCATCAGAATTGCAGATAATTTTAAATAGATCTTCCCAACACTTTTCCTTTACTATTTTGTCATCATCTTCTTGTCTCATGTCTCACATGGCTGGACTTTTTTCAACTTTGAAGTTCAAGCAACTGGTCGCCATTTTGACTTGTGGCAGGCAAATCTGTGCGGTCTACATTAACAGTCACTACTAAACTCGTGTATCTCGAACCGCGCGGTTGCGAGGGGAAATTCGATCCGCGCGGATGCCTCTGTGGTTGAGAAATCCTTGCGGTTGTGTGTGAACACCCCCGTTCTCTGCATTTGACTTTACATCCGCATGGACGGAACCGCGCTGATGCAACCGCCTCGTATGAACAGGGCCTCAGAAGTTATGTACCTACATTTGCATGCTAACGCTACCTCCTGTGTCTTCTATCTTTACAGCTGAGAGTTTGCTATTCTGGATGCTATCGAAAAAATAAAAAAACAGGAGGATAATTTTACCAGTTTTAGTGATGCAGTGTTTGGGATGCTTGAGAAACTTAAGTAACCCAGGGAACTTCATCTTTTCAAACACAGAAGTAAAGGAGTTCAGTTTAGATTGGTTCCAACGCAAGTAGATTTGAAAAAGAAGTTATGGTTGAATTATTTGCTAGAGCACTGCCAGTTGTTCCGACACGGCATACAAACCTTCGGTCCTTTTACAATAGGAAGGTACTAGCGGCAGCTGGATAGGTCGTAAGCTTTCGAACAAGGGGTTCGGTAGTTAACTGCTTGTCCGACAGGCGCGCGCGCGCGACTGGGAGGTAAACAAACCACTTTTGCTTTCGGCCTACAGCGATTCGTGGACGTGTGTGTTTCGACGCTCTCTGCCCGCTTCTCGTCGTTTGCATTCCTTAAGTATATGGTTGTGTTTGTGGATGAAAGAGTCATTGTAAGTACAATCATTCCTCTTTTTTCATTGATTTTGTGATTATTTTGGTCAATTATGGAATCTCCTCGCCTCGCTACCCCACGGAGACTATGCCCGGGTATCGAAGGGCGTACAGTATTCTCCTACTTACGATGGGGTTAGGTTCCGAAAAACCCATCGTAAGTTGAGAAAATCGTATCTCGGATATAGCCTAGCCTACACTAAGTTAATCAGTACCATATAGGCTAGGCTATATACACATATATGGAAGATTAGCCTACACTACACATATACCTATACATATAAGGTATAGTAATTATTAATATCAGCTAGTTCGGGTGTTTCAATGCAGATTGACTTATGATAATTAAGTATAAAAAGAAACTTAATAATAAGAACAAGGATCAGACTGTAGCGTAAAGGGTACTCACCAAGATTCGGTCCGTTGTCGGCATACGTGATCGGTGTCAGGCTGTTCATGGCTACTATAACTAAAGATCGGAAGAGGAGGATGATGATAAGCAGCAGGATCATCAATTCGCTCTTCCTCAGTATCTTTCTTCTTCTGTAAGTTCAGGTGTCTCGAGGAAACAACTGTTCCGAGACGTACAGGATCGAGTCTCAAGTGAGGGGGTAGGGCTGGGGGCGGGAAAGCGGAATGCACTGGGAGTCGTTCTTGTTGAATGAAAAAATCCAATTGTAGGTTGCCACAGGTGCCGTTTTTTTCGGGTTCTTCATAAAATTAATCGGTAAACCATGCAAACCACTGTCTTGATGAGCCCTCTGAACTTTGGCAAACCGTTTCCCTGGGGGGCGTCCCCATCCATTTCACTTAAAAGTTTCAGTCCTGATCAAATAAAGCAAACGCCTCTGCCAGTTTTTTAGTCGTAAACGTTCGCTCCGGCTCTTTTATTTCTTCTTCCTCTTCTGCTTTTTTTTTCTCTTCTGCAAGTGCAATTAAATCCTCTGCCGTTAGCTCTACATCTTGCACATCTATAAGTTCTTGGATATCTTCCTCGTCAATTTCTAAATCTAAACTTTTCCCAAGTATCAAGATCTTTTTATTGATTTCCACTTCTTCTTCATTCTGATCGAAACCTTTAAAACGAGTTCACATACACTTTCAGCAGATTTTTCCAGACCCATTCATACACTCTTTCCTCCTTCCTTCCGCTTCCCCCTTCCAATGTTCATAATGGAGTTAAGAACACTAAATTCTTTCCAGAAAGTTCTGAGATCTTTCTCCTCGTTATCCGTAGCCTGAACAGCCTGCGCAAACGTGTTCCGAAGATAATACGCCTTGAACGTAGCCACAGCACCCTGATCCATGGGTTGTATGAGAGAAGTTGTGTTTGGTGGCAGAAACACAACTTTTACATTCTCGTTAATATCTCCGATGTGCTGAGGGTGGCCAGGAGCATTGTCGAGAATCAGAAGAATTTTGAAGGGGATGTTATTTTTTCTACAATAATCTTCACTTCCGGAATGAAGCAATGAACGAACCAGTCCTCGAACAATATTGCAGTCATCCAAGCTTTTTTATTATGACGGTAATGCACAGGAAGTGTCTGCTTGTCGATGTTTTTTTAAAGTCCCTTGGATTTTCTGAGTGATAAATCATAAAGGGCTTAAGTTTATACCCAGCCACATTTCCCCCAAGCAGAAGAGTCAATCGATCCTTGTATGCCTTAAAACCGGGCATCACCGTTGCTTCTTTTGTGGATGTAGGACCGTTGTGGCATACGTTTCCAATAAAGTCCGGTTTCGTCAACATTAAAGATTTGCTCTGGCAAGTAGCCTTCATTAACGACGATCTCGTTTAAAACATCCTTTAAAATTAGAGGGGCCCGTCGGCATCAGCGCTTGCTGCTTCTCAACCGCTAATTTTCACACTGTGAAAATTATGGCGGTTCTTGAAACGACGAAACCATCCAGCACTTGCTGCAAAACTTTTGTTGTGGTTATCATCATAATTCTTCTTCAGCTCTTCAAAAAGCATGCGCGCCTTTGTCTGAATGGTTAAGAGGGTGAGCGGCATACGCTTTTGTATTTGATCCTCCATCCACGTGACCAGTAACTTGCTACCATTTCTTTTCCCAAAGGCCCTATCCTCTTCTTTGATATAACCGTTGAATGAACTGAATCAGATGCCGTTTACAGCAATCCATTTACGCGTTTTCTTGTCCTTGAGATGGTGGATACCGTCGATTGCGATAAACGTTCGTCACGTCGTATCCATGACTGTGACCCCCCTCCTTTCCCGCTTCACGCTGGTTTATTATTTTCAGTTTGTCTGCTCCAAAGTGATGGATTGCCTCTTCTTTTTTGCACTACCAGCAGGACACCTATTTGGTTGTTTGGCAGACATAGTTTTTTGTTTTAATTTTCGGTACTTAAAAAAACTCTCAAATCACAACGAACGACCTAATGTTTCTTGGTTCAAAACGAGCGCAAGTGAGGTCGAACTCCATTGCCGCTGTACCTACGCCAGCCTCTCGCTCTCGGGCCAACATATCGTACAGCGTAGTACGCTGCTGCCAGCGCTCGCTGTGCGCGAAATTTAAAAATACGCATTTTCAACTTTTTTTTTTTTTTTTTTAGTATTAATTGCTAACCCCATCGTAACATCGGATTATCGTAAAAAAAAACGAATTATCGTAACTCTCGAGCCACTACCTGTAAAATGCGGGAAGTTCCGCTCATTCCCGGAAATTGACCCACATGTTTTGTGCGCCTCGGTTGTCGGGGGCGCGAATTGCAAGACCCGAGCCGAGCCATGTGAAGTTTGCAATAATTGGTCGGAGGCGCAGTGGACTTTGTATGAGGGCAGGAAGAAGCGGATGAGGCCGGCAAAGGAGTCGTCGGAAAGCTCTCCCTCGACTCCTTTGGTTACGGACACTTCGTCGTCTTGCCTGCCGCCCGCTCAGCTTCCACGTTTGGCGCCTTCCCCTTTCGGGGGGGGTTTTCTTCTTTTAGGTCCTTCTCCTCACCTGACTTGTCGAGTGGTGGAGGAGGGCGCTAGGATACCCTGACGTCGAGTTGTACTCTGGGTCCTCTATCCGTGTCGTCTTCTTCGGCGAGCGGGTAGAGGAGCCTGCTAATCACCCGACTTTGACTTCCTCAGGTGCGGTTGCCGCGAAGGACGACCTCGGACGGTGTGGGCATCGTTGGGGCTGCAGGGCGTGCCGAGTGTCCAGGGGCTGCTCTACCATCTCGCTGGCTCCGTGGCGGTCTCATGCGACTGTTACGACCACCACCACGACCCTCACAACACCTGGCTACGCTTCACCTCCTCACTGGTGTACACCCCGCACAGCGGTCTCTGTAACACCTACTACATCGGTGCGAGGGTCCAGTTGCCGTATCACGGGGAGTGTGATGCCACGCCACCTGGTTTGCCGTGCTGCCGCGACCGGACTTCGTGTGCCCGAAGAGCTCGCCCCTGGACCTCCCACCGGTACCAAGGATGTCTGTGCCGCTGGTCCGTCCAACTGGACAGCCTGCACAGCCTGCCGTACCTGCCCAGCCGCCGTTCTCGGACGTGACGTTGATGACTACTGCTGCTGTTCCTGTACCTGCCCGCCTGCCGTCTCTACTGCTTTTCCTGTGATGCCTGCACCTGCTGACGTTGTTCCTGTTCCTGGCCCCGCTGCTCCCGATGCTGATCTGTTCGGACAGGTGCGTCCGGGCCCTGTTGCTTCGGCAACAGCAGCCCCGGCTCCCGCTCTGGATGACAGATCTGGACGTCGGTCCTGAGGAGGTTGACGAGGAAGAAGAAGAAGAGGAGGAGGTGTCGTCGTCGTCTTCATCGTCTTCTTCGTCGTCGTCGTCGTCTGCCGCCTCTTCCCCTTCTTCTTCTAAGGCTCCCGCCGCCGAAGAAGAAGAAGGTCGCCTCCCCCCCCCCCCCCTAAGAGTCTCCTTCGGGAACTTCTAAGGGCCCGTCTCGCTCTGGTGAGACGGGGGGTTCTTCCGCTGGTCACCCTGCTCCTTCGGGGGCAGGACCCGTCTCTTCGTCCGCGCAGGAAGAAGACTACGGGGACCAGAGGAGTGCCGGCTAACACCGGCACTTCCTCACCTGCTGGTAGTGTGGGTTCGGCCCACGGCAGCAGGATCCGTCTCGGCCTCTCGTTCGCGAGAGGTACCGAGTGTACGGTCGCCTAACAGCGACCGTGCAGCCAGGAACCAGACCTCTGAGTCCGCTCAGCGTCAGGTTCACGGCACGGAGCGGAAGACTGGTGACAGCCGCTCACACGACTCTCACCAGCCAGCTCTCGCTCTCGTGGCGAGCAGCTGGCTACCCGGGGCGGACGTGACGGTCCATGACCGGGCCACGGGCTGAGGCTGGGAAGAGGTCCCCCCGTTCGCCGGCACCAGCCACGGCTGGTACCAGCGAACTGACGCGCCGTGAGGACTCGCACCGGTTCTCCACCGTGACAGTAGAGCTCGCCGGTCGCCCTCTGACCGTCACTCGCACAGAGAGCGATCGGGTACGGCGACCAGCACCAGCTCTTCTGACACACGAGACCGGGGCCGCTGTTCTCGGTCCAGCCGTTCTCCACAGCGAGATGGCTCGACTAGGTCTGCAGCTCGATCGCCACCGCGGGTTGACGATCGCCTGCAGTCTTCCAAGCCCGCTGGTTCTGCCAGCGACGAGGAGGGAGCGTCAGGTCTGCCTCCCTCCATACCTTCAACCTCCTCGTGTTACGCCGGGAGGGGCGAGGTATTGAGGAGTGATCGTGAGGGGTGCGCCCCTCAGGATCCCACCACGTCGTCGTACGTACCAGGCACGGTTCTCGGACCAGCCAGGTCGTACGCACAAGTGGTTGGAGGAGACCGAGAGGGGTCTGTCGCTGTTCCTCCCCTTGAGGGAGGAGGGTCTCGGGAGATGCTCCTGTTTGAGGGACTGGATTGGTCCGACTCCGCAGGAAGCCCCCCCAGTCACTCCTGAGATCCAGAGGAACTTTGCCGAGGTTATTGCGCTGATTCGTCAGCACAACGACCTGGGGAAGGATCGCCGCTCCCACCAATCCGAGCCCACGTCCCGGCTCGAGTCGTTCTGGGGCCCGAAGAGGGAACCCATACCGACGGTGGGTTTGCCGCGTTCCGAGCTTGCAGACTCAGTGCTGGACCAGGTTGAATCGCTTGTTTCCGGACAAGACGGTTCGCTCAAGGCTAGCAGGTCGAGCAAGCTGCTTCCACCTATCCTCTGCTGCGACAGCGGCGGTTTTACGTGCCATCTGAAGACCCGATGCCGCCCAAACAGGTGAACCCGGAGTTAGCCAGGCTGACTCCGGGTGTGTCTCTGCAGCAGCTCCTGTCCGAGAACCTATGGTTCTCGCAGCAAGAGGCACTCGGCCTGGAATCTACCGCCATGGCAGCTTTCCAGGCCGTCTCCTGGCTAGATCTGTGGTCCCTCACAGTATCTAAGGTCCGCAGCCAACTCCGGGGGAATTTCTCCTGAAGATGACTCGGCCTTTAGGAGACTTTGCCAGTCTGGAGGAAGAGCCATCTCCTTCCTTGCCCACCAGACGGTGAACCTGTGTGGGCCAACCTGGTTGCTACGACGAAGGGACGCCGTCCTTACTCGGGTTTCCAGGGCGGCCGGGCGTGAAGCGGCGTTGGGACTTCGCAACGGACCTTTACGGAGTTCCACGTCTCTCTTTCCAGGAGAGATGGTGGACGCTGCGGTGGACAGACGGCGCACTGACGACAGTGACCGTCTGGTACACCAGGCAGTCTCGAATTAGGCTTCTCTGGGCAGCCTCGTACTGCGGCCGGCCAAGTCTAAGAGCTCGGCTAGCGCTTCCTCGGTGGCCAAGACGGTAGCTGCGTCGAAGCCCCACGGGGAAAGGACTCTGTCTTCTTCGACTTCTACCAAGAGGGACCTGTAACCAGCCCTCCTACCAGCCCTCCTCACTCCCGTGGATGCTCTGGGAAGAAGTCGAAGAAAGGGGGGAAACGCTAGGGACGGCGTTCCCCCTCACCTGCTGCCGGAAGTTGGGGGGGTGGGGGGGGTGCCTGGCCAGCCATTGGGCAACTTGGCAGCGCTACGGCGCCGAGACCTGGATTGTAAGATGTCCTTCGGGAGGGGAAAGGATATCTATTACCCTTCGAATCTCGGCCACCCCTCACCTCCAACCCGGTCCAACAGCAGTCGTACGTTCCAGGGTCATCGAAGGACGTAGCACTGAGACAGGAGATCAAGACCATGCTGAGCAAGAGAGCTGTAGAAATCGTCACGGATCAGTCACCGGGCTTTTTACAGCCGACTCTTCCTGGTGGAAAAGTCTACGGGAGGCTGGCGCCCGGATGATCTATCTCTCTCCCCTGAACCGGTTTGTTCGCCAGACCCGGTTCACGATGGAGACGGCACGCTCAGTGCTCGACTCCATCAGGAGAACGATTTCATGCTTTCGGTGGGACTTGAAGGATGCGTATTTCCAAATACCCATTCATCAGTCCTCCAGAAAGTACCTCCGCTTCATCCTCGACGGGACGGTGTACCAATTCAGGGCACTTTGCTTCGGTCTCTCAACCGCCCCACAGGTGTTCACGCGAGTGTTCACTCTGGTGTCTGCTTGGGCCCATTCGCACGGGATATCGTCTGATGAGGTATCTCGACGATTGGTTAGTCCTGGCGAGCTCCCGCTCGCAGTTGCTACAGGACAGGGATCGACTGCTCGAGTTCGTCGCGATCTGGGATCGTTGTGAACTTCGAAAAAGTCCGATCTCGAGCCCAGCAGAGGATGAAGTACCCTGGTATGCTGATCGACACGGTAGCAGAGGGCGAGTCTTCCCGCAGACTCGCGGATCAGCAGATTCAGGGAGGCAGCCAACCAGTTCCTGTCTCGGCAGGAGCAGGTAGCTCAGCGGGTGGCAAGTCAGGTGATCGGACACCTGTCGTCACTCGAGAAGTTTAGTCCCCCATTCACGTGGCGTCTTCACCTGCGGTCTCTTCAGTCGGAGGCTAAAAAAGAGGAGTTTGTCGCAGGCGAACGGATCCCCCCAGCTTTCCATGGCACTGAAACCCAAACCGAGGTGAGGCAGGATACTAGCTGGTGGCTGGACGCAGAACCTCTCTTTTAAGAGGAGTGCCTACTGCGCACTTCCGCCCCCCGGACATGCAGGCTGTTTCGCAAGACGCATCGGCCGAGGGATGGGGCGCACACCTGGAGGAGTTGCTGACTTCAGGAGTGTGGGACGAGAACGACAAGCACCTTCACATCAATGTACTGGAACTCAAGGCAGCGTTCCTCGCTCTCCAAGAGTTCCAGGACCGCTTGGTGGGACACTCAGTGGTGTTGATGTGCGACAACACCACGGTAGTGGCCTACGTCAACAAACAGGGGGGCCTAGTGGTCTCTCCCGTTGTACCAGTTGACTCGGCAGGTGCACGAGTGGGCCGAGGCACACTCAATAGAGCTGTCGGCACGCTACATTCCAGGGAAGAGGAATGTAAGTAGCAGACACGCTCAGCGTCGGGATCAGTGATAGGGACCGAATGGTCTCTACATCAGGACGTGGTGGAAAGGCTCTTCGACCTATGGGGGCGACCAGTCGTTGGATCTGTTCGCCACCCGGCACAACAGGAAGCTCCAGGTGTTCTTCTCGGCCGTGCCGGACCCATGGGCCAGCTGCAGAGGACGCTCTTCAACACCCGTGGGACCAACCTCTTCGCCTATGCTTTCCCCCGTTCAGCCTGATTCGCAAGGTGATCAGTCGAGCACTGGTCACCCCGAATCTCAGGATGATCCTGGTGGCTCCCAAATGGCCACAGGCCATTTGGTATCCGGACCTGCTGGCTCTTCTCGCAGGAGAACCGAGAGAGATTCCCCCTTGGCACAACCCCTTCTCGCCCAGCCACACGTCGAGCGGTACCACCGAGCAGTCCAGTCCCTACGTCTTCACGGCTGGCTGTTATCCACCAATCTCTTGCGAACGAGAGGCTTTTCTCGTAGCGCAGCAACAGAGATGGGGGCTGGAAGCGTCCGTCAGTCCTCTGCAGCTGTGTACCAGGGGAAGTGGGCCGTCTTCTGTGGTTGGTGTCGTAGACGGGGTCTATCTCCTCTCAGAGCCACTCTTCAGCAGGTAGCGGATTTCCTCGTTTTCTTCGCCGAGAGAAGCTCCTCTCAGTCCCCACAGTCAAAGGATACAGAGCCGCCTTGGCGCTCGTCCTGAAACTGAGGGGATTGGACATCTCGAACTCGTTCGAGATCTCCTTGCTCATGAGGAGCTTCGAAAGGTCTTGCCCACCCAGACTCAGGCCCCCTGCGTGGATGTGACTCTCGTCCTTAGGAGTTTTGACTCGAACGCCGTTCGAGCCACTCGAGAGTTGTCAGACAGGGATCTGACCCTCAGACCCTCTTCTTGCTGGCCCTGGCATCGGCGAAGAGAGTAGGGGAACTTCATGGTCTTTCCTATGATGTACGACACTCCAGGGGTTGGATGGGGATCTGTGACGCTCTATCGTCCCGAACTTCGTTGCGAAGACTCAGAAACCCGTCCGATCAAACTGACGACAAGGTTCGAGTCATTCACGATTACCTCCCTAATGGACTTCACCGATAATGATGCGGATGAGATGCTGCTTTGTCCTGTGAGGGCGCTACGACGCTATCTGAAGAGAACTCGACACCTCAGGCCTGAGTGTCGACGCTCTTCGTTAGCACCGGGTAACCAAGAAAGAAGTATCCAAGAACACTCTTTCATTCTGGCTGCGTGAGGTCATCAGGAGGGCGTATGAGGCTGATGGTAGTGACGACATCCGTACGTCCCGTCCGAGAGCTCACGAAGTCAGAAGTATTGGCCCCTCGTTGGCGTTTCGTAAGAACTTCTCCGTGGCGCAGGTCCTGAAGGCAGGGGTCTGGTCTAACCAGACTACCTTTACGTCCTTCTACCTTCGGGATATTGCCCACAGGTCCTTGGATACCTTTTGTTACTTGGGACCCGTGGTGGCTGCTCACAAGTTGTGTAGCAAACCCAGACCCTCGCAGGCTGAAACAGCATCGAGTCCTGGTGTGACTGTGTGGATGGATGTGTGAATGAGTGAGTGACTGGCTCCCTCTTCCCATCTTTTCCTCCTCCTCCTCTACCTGTGGGCAGAGGGCCACGGTCGTCACTACGCTGGATGAGGACGAGATGCAGGTGAGCTATATGACAGAGCCCCATCCTATCCCTTTCACTAGGGATAGGAGCAGAATATCCACCACTTCCTCCTACAAGGGGGGGGGAAAGTGGATGCCTACAAGAGTCAAACCCATGACTTTATATTTGCTCCTGTACAGGAACAAGTTCTTACATTGCTGGTACGAAGAGATACGCTTGCCTCTCTCTTAGTACTCGGTCCAGAGGTCTGACCATTGATCCTGCGGTGCACACCCCGATCAATCGGACAGAGGCTTGGATCCCTCCCTCGCTCTTACGACCAGGGAGGCTTCCAAGGTTGGGCGAACACCAGTCTGTTCACAAAAGACTCAGATTCCACCCACCAAGAAGTGAGTCTTCCTATTGTAAAAGGACCGAAGGTTTGTATGCCATGTCGGAACAAATGACAATTTGTCCAAAATTGCATTTTTCCTAACTATAGCAAACCTGGAGGTCCTTTTACACATAGCCCCACCTCATGCCACCCCTCACTCTGCAAGTTTTTGCTTGGGCCAAAAGCAAAAGTGATTTGTTTACCTCCCAGTCGCGCTAGGCGCGCGCCTGTCGGACAAGCAGTTAACTACCGAACCCCTTGTTCGAAAGCTTTACGGTACCTATCCAGCTGCCGCTAGTACCTTCCTATTGTAAAAGGACCTCAGGTTTGTATAGTTAGGAAAATGCAATTTTGGACAAATTGTCATATTTATTGTATGATCTCACTGATGTCAAAAGGTCGCTTTGTGATACTTGGCAGCAACTTTGGAGCTAATTAGATCAAAATAAGACGAAACAGATAACGAGTGCTAATCTCCTGGAAGAAGTACAGATGTTCCGAAAGAGGGAGAGCGCCCTCTACCCACCCCTTACTAGGGTCACCAAAGCAAATGTTTGGAAAATGCTCATTAAAAATAACGACCCCGAACAAGGAAAATGGTGAGAAGTAATACAAGATTTTTTAATAACTTGAGGAAACCACCTATATTGTAATAACTTCTTGGTTCGCCTGAGTGTTAGGAATATAAAGGCAAAATCTTTATAATGCCCTTTCTTGCAACAGGGTAACTTGAGGTGGTCAGTGTTGTTGTTGTTGTTGTTGTGGTTCTTCTTCTTCTTCTTCTTCTTCTTCTTTTTCTTCTTCTTCTTCTTAGTCTATAATTATTATATTATTATTATTATTATTATTATTATTATTTTATTATTATTATTATTATTATTATTATTATTATTTAGAGCAACAGTAGCTACTGATTACGGTAATTTTTTCTACATTCTCTTCTTCTGTAATTATTATAATGCCCATGGAAATATTCTTAACAAAAATATAGTAGTAAGTCAGTGTTAAAAGCAAGTTGGACTTTTAGTCTGCAACATGTAACTAACAATATTATTAATTCGCCTATATTGTTGTGAGGGTTTTCTCATTAGGAATAGATTAAACTTTCGGTAGCTTTCATGCATTAGTTTCGTAAAAAGACGATAGATCTTGATTCCGTATATGATCCTTAACATGTAGTGTGGCTTCGCTTGTCACTTAACAACTTTCATGTAAAACTCAGTATGAAAATTAAGGTCCTTTCTTTTACATTTCTCTTCGTTGTCCTCTGTCGTTTTGAGGTTTTGGATTTTTTTTTTCTCATATCGCTCTGAAAGAAGTGTTAAAGGTTATGAAAAGTTCCCGTAGAGAGCACAACGCTTTACTATTTTCTAGTCGTCCCAGACGTCTGACCTCCTGATCTTAGGTAAGCGATGCCCCTTTTTTAGCAAGCACCGTGTTGCTTTTGCCTGTATTGTTATTATTATCAATAATGTATGACAAAAATACCTATTTAGTGAAATTTGTTTCTCTAGTCTTTTTAAATGCACATTTGTACAAAGGAACAATTTACCCAAAAATGCTCTTAGTTTACGATGGCTCCTGTTACCGTCGTCAGTGCGTCTTAGTACCTTCTATCATCCCGTCCTCGGTCCGTCGTGTACTTTCGTCAAGGATTTTTCAGTTTTCCTTCACTCGGTGCCCTTAAACTGTGATCCGCAATTTCATCTTTTGAACAGATCTATACAGTAGGCCTACTCTTCTAAGAATAACTTGCCAATATTGTCTCGGATGATGGATGCTTTGTTTCCAGTTATTGTGTTTAGTGAGTTAAAGTGCCCCTTCTATGACTCACCATTTTGATTTGTCAGTAATTTTATATGCACATATATTAATTTACTCTCTTCGAAATCAACTTAAAGTTTTTGTCACAATGATGTACAGCTAATACATTCTTTCTGTATTATGTTCAATGCTCTTAAGCATTACATTTTCTACACATCCAGATTTTCGCAGTCTCCTCCACTTAGGAAAGGTCAACCTCCCACATGGAATTGTATGAATGGCCGGGCACTTTTCTCCTTTTATACACACACACACACACACACACACACACACACACACATATATATATATATATATATATATATATATATATATATATATATATATATATATATATATATATATATATATGTACGTAATATAAGATTTGCTTTTATTTTTGTATATTTTCTTCGTAATGCAACATTCATCATTACTTGAATTACTAGTGGTTGCTTTTACTTTCCTGTCATTTATGAAGGCATTACCGTCTTCATTTTCCTTATTGTTATTATTTTTATTTTTCTCTATCGCAGTCCTCCAATTCGACTGGGTGGCATTTATAGTGTGGGGTTCCGGGTTGCATCCTGCCTCCTAAGGAGTCCATCACTTTTCTTACTATGTGCGCAGTTTCTAGGATCACACTCTTCTGCATGAGTCCTGGAGCTACTTCAGCCTCTAGTTTTTCGAGATTCCTTTTCATGGATCTTGGGATCGTGCCTAGTGTTCCTATGATTATGGGTACAATTTCCACTGGCATATCCCATATCCTTCTTATTTCTATTTTCAGATCTTGATACTTATCCATTTTTTCCCTCTCTTTCTCTTCAACTCTGGTGTCCCATGGTATTGCGACATCAATGAGTGATACTTCTTGATTTTGTCAATCAACGATTATTATTATTATTATTAATTTTTTTTTCTTTTTGCTCTATCACAGTCCTCCAATTCGACTGGGTGGTATTTGTAGTGTGGGGTTCTGGGTTGCATCCTGCCTCCTTAGGAGTCCATCACTTTTCTTACTATGTGTGCCGTTTCTAGGATCACACTCTTCTGCATGAGTCCTGGAGCTACTTCAGCCTCTAGTTTTTCTAGATTCCTTTTCAGGGATCTTGGGATCGTGCCTAGTGCTCCTATGATTATGGGTACGATATCCACTGGCATATCCCATATCCTTCTTATTTCTATTTTCAGATCTTGATACTTATCCATTTTTTCCCTCTCTTTCTCTTCAACTCTGGTGTCCCATGGTATTGCGACATCAATGAGTGATACTTTCTTCTTGACTTTGTCAATCAACGTCACGTCTGGTCTGTTTGCACGTATCACCCTATCCGTCCTGATCCATAGTCCCAGAGGATCTTTACCTGGTCGGTTTTCTATCACTCCTTCAGGTTGGTGCTCGTACCACTTTTTATTACTGCAAGGTAGCTGATGTTTCTTGCACAGGCTCCAGTGGAGGGCTTTTGCCACTGAATCATGCCATCTTTTTTGTACTGGTTCTGTGCAAGTGCCGGGCATTCACTTGCTATGTGGTTTATGGTTTCATTTTTCGTATTGCACTTCCTACATATGGGAGAGATGTTATTTCCGTCTATCGTTCTTTGAACATATCTGGTTCTTAGGGCCTGATCTTGTGCCGCTGTTATCATTCCTTCAGTTTCCTTCTTTAGCTCTCCCCTCTGTAGCCATTGCCATGTGTCATCGCTGGCTAGTTCTTTAGTCTGTCTCATGTATTGTCCGTGCATTGGTTTGTTGTGCCAGTCCTCTGTTCTGTCTGTCATTCTCCTGTCTCTGTATATTTCTGGGTCTTCGTCTTCTTTTATTAGTCCTTTTTCCCATGCACTCTTTAGCCACTCGTCTTCACTGGTTTTCAGATATTGCCCCAGTGCTCTGTTCTCGATGTTGACGCAGTCCTCTATACTTAGTAGTCCTCTCTCTCCTTCCTTTCTTGTTATGTATAGTCTGTCCGTATTTGTTCTTAGGTGTAGTGCTTTGTGTATTGCCATATGTTTCCTGGTTTTCTGATCTATGCTGCGGAGTTCTGCCTTCATCCATTCCACTATTCCTGCGCTGTATCTGATTACCGGCACTGCCCATGGTTTATGGCTTTTATCATATTTCCGGCTTTGAGTTTTGACTTGAGTATCGCCTTGAGTCTCTGCATATATTCTTTCCCGATCGTGTCCTTCATCTCTTGGTGTTTTATATCCCCTCCTTCCATTATTCCCAGGTATTTGTATCCTGTTTCATCTATGTGTTTGATGTTGCTCCCATCTGGTAGCTTTATCCCTTCAGTTCTCGTTACTTTGCCTTTTTGTATGTTGACTAAGGCGCATTTTTCTATTCCAAACTCCATCCTGATGTCCCCAGTTACAATCCTTACAGTCTGGATTAGGGTATCTATTTCCTTGATGTTCTTACCATACAGCTTGATGTCGTCCACGAACATCAGATGGTTGATTCTGTTGCCTCTTTTCTTGAGTTGGTACCCGGCATCCATCTTCTGTAGTACTTTTGTCATTATTATTATTATTATTATTATTATTATTATTATTATTATTATTATTATTATTATTATTATTATTATTATTATTATTATTATTTTGAAACAAAATAGAAAGAAGTTAATGAAAGTAAGATTATATGCAAGTCAAGTGCAATGTTTCTTGCTATAGGGACGTTAATTATGAATGACTGAGAAAACTATATTCTAAAGGATTTGATCGATTCTGAATAACGCTTCAAGGAGAGAATTAGGAGCGTTGGAAGACCAGCCAAACCTGCTGCTAGAGCTCATATCCAGTGCAATCATGAAAAGTTCAGAGGCACCAAACAAAGACCGCTTTAAAAAGGATATTTGAAGATGTAACAGATAAAACAACAATTCAGCGAAAAAATTGAGCCATAAGTGTGTACTAAACTTCCACTTCGATGATCCTTGAACCTTCCACATGTAAGAAATTTCTGAATAAAATGGACAGATTCGATAAAAAAATTTAAATTACACTCCTAGAACATGATAAGATACACGAAGGCTCCTAAAAATCTATACGATGCTTGAAAAACACTTGAAGACTGGCATGTGCTGTTACTCATGAGGGAGTCGTCGGATCTGGAAAAATGTCAAATTATGCGTCAATTTTCACAGCAGCGCTGACAAATCCATTCAAATTCAAATCCAATGATGATGAAAATTCATGAATGGTTGTTTCGCCTTGCTGGGGAGTCGAAAAGCATCAGGTTATCCTGGGTTCCAGTCCCTGTTGGTATTCAGGGAAACGAAGCAGTAGATAAGGAAGCGGAGAAGACAGTCCTATAATATATAGATTACCGGAAGGTGCCTCACAGTGACGTGAGATTGATAACTCTTATTTCAGAGGAAAACTGGCAAGCGAGATGGAACTAAAAAACTAAAAACATAAAATACAAAAAGATGCGCCCATCTGGAGAACAATGACTTTCGATTTATGTGTCTTGTAGAGGCTATGAAACGATTTTCTCCACTCAGAATGGGTCTTTCCTTTTTAACACAGTTTATCCTATCAAGAGATGACCCTCCAGTGGGTGCTCACTGCCAGGCCGGATTTACTGTGGGTTGTCAGTTTTACCATCGCACTTGTTGCAGACATGATTTGAACGACAAAGATTGACTAACTGAAGATGATAGGTTTAATGTATAAAGCATGAGAGCATTTTAAGGATATAAATCTTTATAATCAGATATAAATTTTACTCATGTAGCGGTGAAGTTCTTATTTTGATATTTCTGTAGTAGTTTTTATTTTAGCTATGCGCTTGCATGATTAAAAAATTTGTGAAAATGTATTTGCTGGAGTGTATTGATTTGCGTAAATGTATTTATTGGAATGTAATAATCTGTATTGTATGTGTCATCGTGTACGTTTACTTTTAATGGTAATTTTCATCCTTAGCATTATTTCCATTGCTGAAAGACCATATAAGTTTGAGTACTTGGCCTGTGGCCAAAATTCGATACTATTCTAATCCAGTCCAGTGACGAAAAGGCGATGGCGATGGCGATGGCGATGGCGATATCGATGGCGATGGCGATGACGATGGCGATGGCGATGGCTCGGTCATTTCCCTCGCAACATTCCTGTGGGAACAACATGTGAAAGAGTAGGCTGGATTTCTCGTGGGCAACAGAGGAGTTGGAAGACTCAGATCGAACTGGATGAGAGCTATTACAAGAACACTGGAAACTGGTGGAGATTTGTGAAAGAGAAAGCACAGAATAGCTGGATGCCATCAAGTTTGTATTAGACCGGACACTCACGTCAGATGAGATTTGTAACGCCCGATCAAAATGGGCGGGGTTGAAGTTGAAGGATGTTTGAATGTGAGTGGGGTGTTTTTTAGTCAGGTCAGATCTGATCAAGCCCGGCAGTCAAGCGGGATCGACAAACCTGACAGTTGAGGTTTGAATGAGCCACTCACTGTCCGAAACGACAGTCAAATAGGGGCTTTTCAGATCAAGTCGTTTAGAACTGATAGTTTGACCGACGAGGCTTGAACTAGGAGGTTCATTTACCAAGAAACGGCAGAGAAGAGGATATAGTTCAACGTGTCAAATTTTCGTTAGATGAGTTCTGGACGGGGTTCTTCGAGATTTATAAGTCATAGCAATCTCTGTGGAATATGAGTAAAGAATATTCTGACAAAACACTAAAGAAATGCAGCTTATTAATCGCTAATTGAGAAACTAAAGAAAAAGTGTCCTGCTGCAACGAAATAGATGGTGAACAACAATATAAATAATATACATAAGCCCTTGTCCAAAAAGAATTAAGAAAAATAGAGGCATCAAAGAAATAAGGAAGTGGTGCATAAGACGTTTCGTCCCACCTTATAATATTTATATATCTATATATATTATATATATATATATATTATTATATTATATATATAATAATATATATATAAAGATATAGATATATATATATATATATATATATATATATATATATATATATATTATATCTATATCTATATATATATCTATATATATATATGATATATATATATACACACATATATATATACACATATATATATCGCTTGTTAACATACTGAATTTTGTAACATTTTATACAAATTAAATTACATTTTTCACTTACCCCTGTGATGTTGGAGACTGTAGGACGTAGCGTTACTAGATCCAGAAGTAACGACAAGGTTTCAAATTACCAAATTACGTAATTATATACACAAACGCACACACACACATATATACGTATATATATATATATATATATATATATATATATATATATATATATATATATATATATATATATATATATATATATATATATATATATATATATATATATATATATATGTTTGTGTGTGTTTAATAGAAATGTATACTATACAATACCTCAAGTAATCTCTCAAAACAAAGCAAAAAATTTGTGCCTTGCTCAGGACGCTTAGTCAGTTATATTTCAAGGTAAAAGAAAAAAAACTGAGGATATTTCTTAACGAAAGATAATATATGTTAAAAAGCTCATAAAGGATATATGATTTAAAGGAGAACTGGAGACAATGCAACAGTAAAATCATAATGGGAGGTAATGAAACCTCCCATAATAATCATTTTCTTGTAGGTAGTGCCGATTACGAAATACTATAGCGTAATGGCTGATTAGACACAGCTTTATTATCTTTCCACTTTTGTCATTCTCTACTTTTATTTTACACATTACAAACTGTTTGGTACAGTTGTAGAAGAGTCACAACTATTTTGAGTTTCTAAAAGCAAATTTATTTTTTATCAAAGATGCAAATATGTACATGAGTTTTATTTATCTTTATAATGTAGTCTTTGCAGAGTGTTGTCCAAATAGTATGCATGTCTCTGGTATGACTCCTCCAAGAACTTGAGTGATATGGCCACAATCAATTTTATATCTTGGTAAGAACAGTCACTCGCTAAGTAGCGTAATGTGGCACACTGGGTCTTTCATAGGGCGTTGTGGATATCGTCATGCATGTTTTCTTTTGCACGACCATAATGATCTTTCTAGAAAATTGAATGTTGCCTCGTCCATCCTTACATATAATATAATTATAATAATTCCTGGGAGCTACCTGCATTTCCTTTAAAAACAATAAATGTGAGCTTTCCTCTCTTCAACACCCAATCATTAACCCAATATTCTTTTTCGTGTCTTTATTTTTTTATTGTTACATTGGCTACAACGGCACAGTCTGAGTATACATTGTTCATTATCAAGGTATTCCCTCCACATTGTTCATTATCAGGTATTCCCTCCGCCACGTCCGAACAGTGTGGCCAACTGAAGACTGACTACTTGTTCTGACCGGGCAGTAACGTGAGTTAGTCATTTTTTTGGATTCTCCTCCCACTCAGTTCTTATCGTACGGCCAGATCGACTGTGAGTGGCCCGCCTTAGAGTTTCTAAATCTGTCGAATAAGTTTCCTTGTACCAGCTGGTAAATTAAGTAACAGCTGTCCAAAGTTTATTTAGTCCTTAACGTTTTGGTGGCACTCTCTTCCACTTACCAAAAGGCAAATGAAGCAGAGGCCCAATTATTTCATATTTATACAACCAAGTGGGCTCACAGAAACTTTAGGCAATTTTTGATTGGTTGTCAAAAGGGATGAGGGGGTCCCTCATATTTACTGAGATTGGGATGAGTTGTCCTGGAGAATGGCTGACCGATGAAGGCATTCTTGGCTGGCACCACGTCTTGGGAGTTCCAATCGTAGGGCATGCTCCCTGAAGTAAGTGGCTGCTGAATTGTTTCCCAGTGTTATGGCGGAAAAGATCAGCATTACACAATATACACAGATGGAGCTAAAACACAATATGGAGTGGGATATGCCACAGTATCCCAAGACAAAACATATCAATTGCCTGTACCTGATAATGCCTCAGTATTCCCAGCAGAAATTTGTGCGCTTGCATCAGTCATATTAAAGAAACATCATTCAATAATTTTGTGATTTTTAGAGACTCGAGAAGCGCTACAGAAGCTATCCAAAGTAACAAACCAAAAAATATTATTGTACAACAAATTAAGTTATTACTCCATAATGGGAAAGAAAACAATAGAAATATGTTGGATCCTGCCCATATACAGATCAAAGGAAATGAAGAAGCTGATAAAGCATGAGTGAAGCAACCCATATGACAAGAGCAAAGGAAAATATCCACATTAATGGTTACATAACACATAAAAATAGGTATTATAAAATATATGGAAAGCGAGTGATAAATTCAAGCAAGAAAAACCTAGTGGAGGATGAAGAGTCATCATATAAAAAGAGAGACAAACACAAGTAATTCAGACACGTCTCCGAATAGGCCATTCTCTAACACAGGGACATCTGATGAATAATCCACGTGACCCTGCTCCAGAATGCTCAGAATGTAAAGTAATAATAACAATTAAACATTTATTTTGTGAAATTCCAAAATGCAATTAGCAGTGAACATCAAGTTTTGGTAATAAATTGATAAGTGAAATTTTGTCAGAAACTTCAACACTTGAAATTAACCCAATTATAAAGTTTTTGAAAAATTGTACTGTGATTGACAAAATATAAATAAAAAATACAATATAAATAAAAACAAATCGTTCAGGCCACCCATGTGAGAGCTGATTATTAGCTCAGTGGTCTGACGATGGTAGGGTGAAGAGGGGTCTCCTGGTCGTGTTCAGTAAAGGTTCCCATTGGAGGATGGTGAGGGCCTCCTTATATTGGAGATGATGATGGGAGCATCCATTCTCTTGGCACAATATTTGGTGAACCACTCTTCTCTTCATGGGATCATCACTGGTAACACAACTGTTCCTCATAAGGTACTGATCCTTGTAGTAGATTGTAAGGTTGACTTTTTTTTGTCTGCATCAGTCCGTTTTACATGGATGCTGATCCCATGATGACGAGAGGACTCCTCTCCTCAGACAGAGGAGCAGTTTACCAACTATCATGCACTGAGAATGGATGCTGCCATACGCACATTGGTATGAGTAAGAGTCGCCTCTGCAAGAGGATCACTGTTCACCAACACAAAGGGGAGATATACCAGCACTGCATGAAAGGACACAGCAGTGCTCCCAATACCAGCAAATCGTCAGGAGCACAAAAATCCTGGATGGTTACAATAACCATCACTGCCTCTGTTATAAGGAGGCCCTCGCCATCCTCTGATGGAAAATATCACAGAGTGTGACTCAGGAGAATGACCCTGGGATAACTGTTCAGCTGCTTGCTACTTTAGGCAGCACACCCCAGGATTAGAACTACTGGAGCCTGGCGCAAGCCAATCAGCTCCTTCATTGGTCAGTCAGACTCCCAGTTGAGTCACTCTGCTCCCAATCAATAGGAAGCTCCCCTTTCCTCTTTTGACAACCAATCAAAAATCGCCTAAAGTTTCCGTAAGTCCACTTGTGGGTATAAATATGGCATAATTACTCTCCTTCTCACTGGGACTTGCTGCTATAACACTTTCTCTCCCAGTGCCCCTTTTCATTTCTGGCTCTGTATCAACGTATAATTATTTTTTCTTAGTAGAATATCAATCATCAGTTATGGGCGGCTAAAGAGCAAGAGCCCATGCCAGCACAAATTTGCGTTTTGGTAAAAGATAGAGTACTACCGAAACGTCCCGAAATGAATCAACTTTGGACAGCTCAATATAATTTACTTGCTGCTATAAGGAAACGTATTCGAGAAATTAAGAACTCCAATACAAACTCAACGACATCCAGACAGCCATTCCATTTATTATTATTATTATTATTATTATTATTATTATTATTATTATTATTATTATTATTGTTGTTGTTGTTGTTGTTGTTGTTTTTGTTGTTGTTATTATTATTATTGAGCCGCTTAAATTTCTCCTCTCTAGGAATAGTCTGGATGATTTAATGTACAATGTAGTTATGAGCTTTATCATCAATGTTTTTGATAAGAAGAATTGATAACAGTCCTAATTGTAGACCTTTACCAAAGCTCTCCCTTGTCTTCAGGGAATGAGATTAAACTGATTAGCCATTATTTAAAGGGACACTGATAAAGATAGATAAGATTGCAAAGGCTGTAAACTATCTGCGAAAAACAATAGATGGCATGTTCTGAACCTTATCTGCTTGTCATTCTCAAATACTTCTGGTACTCAACCTAAGACAGAAAACATCTGTTATAGTCATCATGTTATTGACTAACTTTATGAGGTTGCAATAGTCTTTGCATTTTGTGCAAAATCAACATGCATACACAGTAATTTTGATGAATTTTGAAACACATTTATGCACACATATATTTAATATATCATATATATATATATATATATATATATATATATATATATATATATTTATATATATATATATATGCAAATTTACTTGCGGATCTTCGTTAATCAATGGGATAAACTGAAGATCCACACAACTTACCTTGGGCAATCCAAAATATCAAACTCTTGCCTTGAGGTCAAGTAAAAACATATTAAATTAAATACTACTGAAGGCCTGCTTCAAAATGGGAGTGCTTAGGTAAACTCTCGGGTTTGACTTAATTAATTATACTTGCAATAGAAAAGATAACACAGAAATGGCTAGCATAACTGGGACAAAATACAACAGTCCCTCACTAAAAGACAGCCATTGGAAAGGCATCTCTTTGGAGGTGCATCAGTTGTCTTCCAGTTCTGACAATTCCGTTTTGAACAGGAGGCGCCCTTCAGATGATGTGTCTTTTCTTGAAGGGGATCCAATAGAAGCCTGCTTCGAAGGGTGCTATGAAAAGAGGGTATAGTGGGGAAGCCAATGTTGAACATAAGCTGATGCACAGAACAGACGGATGACTGATTCCTAATCTGTAATTGAAAAACCTATGATTACTTCTCTGTAATGTGTCTGATTAAGTGATTGAGGAGTTGCATAGAGGGTGCCTGGAAATGAACCTGATTCTGGTAATTCACAATTTAACAATTTACGTTACACTTCACTTAAATGCTTTGCAACTTGGAACAGCACAAATAAATAGGTAATACAGGTCTTATTGTAGGTATAATGCACAATGAAAAGGAAACAGAAAAACAGCAGTAGACTATCAGCGACGTGACTGACTAAAACTTAAAACTGGCACTTTAATGTCGTCAGGAGAGTTGGTCCTCGTACTTCAGGGGGCCAACGATGGGGGCCCAGGTGAATTAATGCACTACTAAAATATACTAGGGCCACAGTATACCACATGTTTGTTATGGGGCAATTCAAGAGAATAAAGGGGAAGGACAGGCGTCCTGGATGTATATTTATTACAGAAGTGTATACTCCCTAGCCAAAAAGGGGCTGCTCGGCCAATCACAGCCCAGTAAAACAGTGATGCAGAATGATGGCATCGCATTTTCTGCCAATCATCGGAGGAGGACGAATGATGTTGAAAAAGTTTCGTGTATTTTGGAAAACCCATTTATTCGCATTCACCCCTTTGGCTATGTTTAAGAATATCATTACCCTCCCCCGCAACATCAATTATGAAGTTCTTTTTTTTTTTAAAGTAAATACGAACTGCCATATATTTTATATAGCTCAGTTAGAAAAATATAAATATAATAAATTAATAATAGAAGCTAAAGTAATAGCCATTGGGCCTAGTTGATTGCTCAAGGAATTTTAATTTGGTATAGCATTATGGTCTGTGCTTAAACATATATTTCAATTTATGGAAGCTTATCTCTCACTGTCTCACAAAGTCGCAAAGGTTTATGTTGAACACCTATCATCTGAATCAGTAAGCTGCCTCTCACTTAAGCCTGCCCTATTAAGTATAAACCATCCATGGGCGTCATGTCTTCATGTATGTCACTCTACTCCACTAATTGGCCTCGGCATGCAGGCTGGAAAACCATCAAGGCTGCATGCATGGAATGCTGTGATTAGGTGACAATTCCCCATTCCTCGCTCATACAATCACCGATTGAGGGAGACATTCAGATATTATTACTGTGAATTCTATCAGTATAGAGTTTTGGCACTTTCAGTTTTCATATTTAGCTTAGGCTAACGTATAGTATCCTTTCACTGTCAGACTTTTAGGCTACTCAGATTCGAGTAATTTGAGCCGAGAACAGACTCACTTGTTTATATTCTGTGTAACATGACATTCGTACATGAAAGTGACCAAGTTAATGAACCATCTATTTTGAACTTTCAAACATGTGTGTTGGGCACTATACATTGATATTAATTTATTATTTGATTTGATAAAACGTTTTGTAATAATGAACTTATAAAAAGAGCGTAGGTTAAGAGAGAGACACCACATTTTAATTGCGACGCGTTTCGTTGTTTCTTCATAACATTTTCAAGCCAAAAAGAGACATTACAGTATTTTAAAAGTAGTTACAAGATTATGTAATTATTGGCTGACAAAGCTGAGTAAAAGTAGCAACAATAAGATAATGGTTGAAATCTTTAAAATAGATTGCACCAGCATACTAAAAAAGTAAAATATTTAAGATCTTTAAAATAAATTACAACCTTCGGGGCACTATAATTTCAAGTGCTTAGAGGCAATTTCTTCAGTACATGAGTTAATCATACGTAGGCTTATATCACGAAGAGCCAAGGGCTTGCAAATCAAAGATGTTGTAGTCAGGGACTCGGGATTATTCAATTACATGGGAAGAATAAAAAAGATGAAAAGAAATGGCAGATGTAAAAATAAGTAATTATTATACAGAAAAATTTACTCTCAGTATGACAACGATTGTATTCAATGGAGTACATGTCAGAATGCTGTGGGCATATTAAAAGGAAGTCAGAGGGTGCGACCTCTCTGACATACATCTGCCAATACCTAGCAGTATGGCACTGTGCCAAAGGTGTCACTCTTGTTGTTATATTATTATTATAAAAGTAGTTTTACCAGACCACTGAGCTGATTTTCAGCTCTCCTAGGGCTGGCCCGAAGGATTAGATAAAATGCCAGGTCTAGCCCTTAGGCCAGAACTGGGACCAAATTGGTCATTCAGGATAAATAAAAAAAATTGCACAAAGGCAAACGCTTTCATACTAGAACACACACACAATAAATACATTTACTCATGTTCCCTTACATACATACTAAAACGGTATATTAAAATTTGGAATTAAGTTTTAAATTTTTGAAATTTTGTTTTAAAATTCACTAAAAAAACTTATATTTTATCAATTAAATTGCAGTTCCTCAGAAAAGTCAAAATTGGAACTACTGAAAATGTAAAAGATTCTGTCAAAATTTCTTTTATTGTTTTATTTCCAAAAGTTGACAGTCTCTGCTGGTCATACTTTGGACACTCGCACAAGACATGTCTGGCTGTTACCAACTCCTTGCACTCTGAACACTCTGGAGCAGGGTCGCGTGGGTTTGCTCATCAAGTGCCCGTGTGTCAGACGAGTGTGGCCTATACGGAGGCGTGTCAGGATTACTTGAGCATGTCTCTCTCTTTGATATGCTGAACTCCATTTGTTAACATCCTGTTTTATTTGTTTTAATTTATTATTTTCAGGCTCTTCAGCCCATACGTTTTGCCATTTATTTACAATTATTGTTTTTATATATCTTATATAATCACTGGTGGGGATGTTTACATTTGCTTTTATCATTTGGACTGCTTCTTTAGCTGCTTTATCAGCCTCTTCATTTCCTCTTATCCCCACATGAGCAGGGATCCAACATATTTCAATATTTTGCCATTTTTATATAATTTGTGGAGTTCAAATTGAATTTGCTGTACAATATTATTTTTTGAATTGTAATTCTGAAGAGCTTCTATGGCACTTCTCGAGTCACTAAAAATCACAAAATTATTAATTGAAGTTTGCTTTATAATTTTGATAGCTACTTTAATTGCACACAACTCTGCTGTGAAGAAAATTGATATGTTTTGTTCTGCGATATAGCTGCATATCCTACGCCATGTTGCGACTTGGACCCGTCGGTATATATTGCATAATGTGAACTTTTTTGTCTTATATGTTCTATGGTTTTTTGTTTATGGTGTTCTGGGGTATATACGGAACTTTTTGATAAATATTTCAAGTGAGTGCAATTCTTTACTTTAATCATAGTCCAATGAGGTGGTAACTTTACTATTGGAGGTACTTGTATATTTATATTTAAGACTCGAACAGTCTATTAGTTTCTAATTGGGAAAAAGGTGGTGAATGATTGTTTATAAAGACATCCCTTAACTCAAATAGACTTTTTAGTTGGTGAATCCACTTGCCTTGATCTTAATTGCACTTTTCATGGTTATGAATTCTCTATGGAGGGATAGTGGCAGTTCGCCGCATTCAACTTGTACAGAGGAGACTGGCGAGGATCTAAATGCTCCTGTGCATATTCTTAGGCCTTCGTTGTGAATTGGGTCTAATATTTTCAGTGCTGCTTCTGAAGCTGACCCGTATATTTCACTTCCATAATCAATAATTGATAGCACTGTTGCTTTATAAAGTATAGTAAGAGTATGTCTATCAGCTCCCCAATTTGTGTGAGAGAGTTTTTTAATTAGGTTTAATGCTCTTTTGCATTTTGATTTTATGTAAGTTATATGGGTTTTCCAGTTGAGGTGTGCATCAAATATTAAACCTAAAAAATTTTGCAGTTTGGCTAATTGGTATATTATGGTTTCTCATTTTTAATTCTGCTTCTTCGCCTTTTTTCCAAATTTTACTTTTTATAAAAAAATGACCGCTTGGGTTTTTTCTATGGAAAATCTAAATCCTACTGATGAGGCCCATTCATCTATTTTTATTATAGTTTTATTAATAATTCTTTCTGCATGTTTTATGCGTGATGCTGTGTAATATATTGCAAAATCATCCATATACAAATTACTCTTAATTCCAACCGGTAGCATGTTACTGATGTTGTTAATTGCCAATGTGAACAAAGTACCACTAAGGACGCTACCTTGTGGTACTCCATTTTCAAGTGGAAAATATTTTGGAAAAAAAACATTATCTATTCTCACCTGAAAAGTGCGGTCAGTCATAAAGTTTTTAATAAATTTAGGAAGATGGCCGCGGATGTTATTATTATGTAAAGATTTTAATATTGCATACCTCCATGTAGTGTCGTATGCCTTTTGAATGTCAAAAAAGACAGCTATTGTAATTTGTTTTCTTTCAAATCCTCTACGTATATGGTCTTCCAAACTACACAGAGAATCTAATGTTGACCTATTACGTTGTGAACCAAACTGTGTAGGACTTACAATTTTATTTTCACGAATGTGCCATGTAAGTCGTGCATTTACCATTTTCTCCAATAACTTGCATATACAACTTGTTAATGAGATAGGTCTATAATTATTCACATTACTAGCATCTTTTCCTGGTTTGGGTATAGGAATTATTATTGCATTTCGCCATTTGTCTGGAAACAAGTTTTGGAGCCATAAATGATTGTAAAATTTTAATAAGTATGATTTTGCCAAAGGTGCTAGGTGGCAAATCATCTCAAAGCAAACATCATCTCCTCCAGGGGCAGATTTATTACTGTTCAAGAGAGCATATTCTAACTCTTCCATATTGAACTTTTTATTATAATATATATCTTCCTTTGTCTCAAAATTTAGTATAATAGACTCTTTGTTTTTTTACTTTTTTAAAATGTTTGTCTAGATTTTCGTCACTACTTATTTTGGCAAAACTTGCCCCAAGTATGTTACTTATTTCGAAGGGATCTAAAATTTTATTTCCATTATCTAATATAGCTTGTCTGGGTGGTCTAATGTTTGTTCCATTTATTTTTCTGAATTTTTCCCATACTTTTTGAATGGATGTTTCGCTTGTTATTTCTGACACATAGGACCTCCAAGATATTATTTTACCTTTTATTACTTCTTTTCTAAATTTGGCTGATATTTTATTATATAAAGGTTTTAATACATCTATTTCTAATAGTAAAATTGTCATTTTTAATATATTTTCTTCTGTGAATGGTTTTGATTTATTAACTTTATTGAATCTTCTGTTTAGAGTATCTAACCTTCTTGCTAGAGAGTGTTTTTCTCGTACTAATTCAGTTAGATCATCTGACCACCAGGGGACTTTAAGTTTTTTTATTATGGGGTTTGAATGAGGAATAGCTTTGTCTGCTGCCTTTTTAATGAAGGACACAATGAAATCGTTCGTCTCATTGTGAATTTCTCAAATAATCATACGGCGGTATTTTATCGGTATGAAAGTAAAATATGTCCCAATCTGCTTTTTGCATGTTGTAATGTGGAGAATATGGTTTTGGTTCATTATTTAATAAGGATATTATTATGGGAAAATGGTCACTTGAGTAGGAGTCATCACATATATTCCAATCTAGTTCTGTCAACTATATTTGTTTGAACAAAGGGTGACATCTACTGTGGAAAATTTTCCATGGGTTCTGGAATAATATGTATTTACTTCGCTGTCATTCAGACAACAAAGATTATTAGCGTTCATTAAGTTTTCTGTTTTTGCTCCATCTTTATCTGGAGTAATGTTGTTATAGTCCCATATTGAGTTATGCGCAGTGAAATCTCCCTACAATTAATATTGGATTCTTAAATTATCTTTTATTATTTTCTGTAATTTGTTTAAATCATACTTTTTATTAGGCTGATTGTATAAGTTAATTATATCAAACACATTATTTTCTATTTTTACTGTAATCGCTGAAATTTGCAATTCAGTGTAATCTATATCTAATTTGTCGTATATAATTTTATTATGGACATATATTGCTGTTCCTAAATTATTTTCATTTTCCTGTGATGTTGTAGCTAATAGATATTTACCTATTTTTGGAACACGTTTTCCTATGTGTTGTATACATATAATCATTGGTTCATGTTCGCTAATAAGTCGTTGGACTTCCCCTAAGTGCATTCTCGTTAATAATCCATTTATATTCCATTGAATTATATAACGATTGAATGGTGTAATATAAGTGGTCAAATTACCCTAGATTATTAAAGCTGATATTTTCCTAAAATTTTTTATAAGTTAATTTGTATTTTTGTAGGTCTTGATTCATTTTTTGTTGTAGTTTGAATCTTACTTTCGTTAACTGTTACTTTTTTACTATCTTGATTTGATTTTTCCATTTTGATTTTCTTTAGAATATTATCTACAACACTGATGTGTTTTCTCTTTGTAATATTCTAAGTGTTCAATACACATACAACCTTCTTCATGAGATTTGATGTTTGCTTTTCCTTACTCCTATTCCTCATGAAATTTCTTATGGTGTTGGTTAGGCTGTCTTTAGTTATAGTCTTATTTTTGTGGCACATTGCTATAAAGCATTTACTGCAGCCGCATGTATCTTCATGTTTCTCAGTTTGTTGTTTTTCCTTGTTTTTTCCTGTGGCGCCTATAATTGGTGATGGTTGAATTTCTTCGTTTTCACTGTAGTGACCTGTATTTTGGTTTTCCATTTCATCTGAATTTTTGATTCGGTTCCTAGAGGTACTATTGTTACTATGGGAGACAGTGGAATATTAGTGTTTTGTTTCTGAACTTTAGCTTTCGGCGAGATTGGTGGGTTATTTATCTTTTTACAGACTTGTTTGGTGGAATTAGGTGGGGTCTTATCCAGTTGCCTCTTTCGAGTAGTAGTATCTGTTTTTTCACATTCTTGTGATTTTAATTCTTCTTTGTTTTCCTCTATGTCATTATCTATTTCAATTTCCGATAAAGAGCTAAATCGATTTTCCACAGTCGTAATATTATGTATGTTTGAAGAGTTCTTTTCATCTTGTATTTTTTGTGGTGGTATTTCTTTATTTCTATTATTATCATTTGTCTCAGTTCTGGTATTGCTTGACTTTGAGGTGTCTGCATACCTAAATTTCTTAGCTGGGTCATTTAATCCTCTCACTTTCAGTTCTCACTTTGCTTCTCTTATCGTCATTCCAGTTCGTTCTTGTAGTAATTTAAGTTCTGTATTGTAGATATAGAACGCACACAATTTAGATCTGGCATGATGTTCTAAATCCAACAATTGACGCATTTGGGTTGGCCACAGTCCCAGCGTGTTTTATGGTCCTGCGAGCTGCAAAAGGCACATCTATAAATATTCCTGCACTTAATTGCTGTATGACCATATTTGCAACAGTTCTTGCATTGCATAGGTTTAGGAACATAAGGTCTTAGTTCCCTATTTAATCCTAGCATTTTAAATTTTTAAGGGTAAGGTTTGGCCACTGAACTTTATCTTGGCTATTTTGATAGTTTGACTTTTGTCTTTCCTGCTTGGGACCTCATATACTTCGCAGTCTTCAACATTATTGTACCTTTTCTTTAATGAATCTAAAAGTATTAATCTATCTAATGTTTCATCCTCAAGATTTGGTACTACTACTGTGCCTTGCACACTGTTCATTGTATCATGCCTTGTAACCTTTATATTTATGTTATCTATATTTTTTATACATTGATAATTTTCTGATTGGTTTTTGGTTGTTGTTTCAACCAACCATTCCTTTTTTTTAATTTGTCTTATGCTCATCTCTTGCGATGGGCATCGATTCAATAGGTAATTTTCTAATTTTAATAAAGATATATCTTTGTCAGCTTCTAAGTTCAAAAAACCTTGACCAGTTTGACTCCCCAAAGAGAGAAGAATCAAAGTGAATCAAGGTTGGGTCCTGGCGATATCTATTTCTTTTGGGTTTATTGTATGGTAATAATGTCTTAATACCACTCTGATTTTCATTATTTGAGTTATCCTGAGAACAGTCCATTGCCATGCCATAAGTCGTTGTGAGGTTAATTTTTTTCTCCATATATAGTATTACAAAAATTTCATCCAGGATGAGGTCCCTCTCACCAAGGAGGCCCAACCGGGGGAGGGGCAATGCCGTTACACACTGGTAACTGCCCTGGGCCCTGGGCCCTCACCTGGATATACGCCATACCCACAGAGCCTTAAGGGTCGTCAGTCCCATGAGATCGGACCCAGCACTGTGGGCATGGCTTGACTTAAAAAAAATTTCCCCTCGCTCAACCACGTCAGGTACTCTAGTTTTACGGGTGGAGAGGCATGCCATCCAACTCCACCCTCCATCAAGTTAAAAGAGCTGTCAATTCAATAGTCCAAAACCATGCCAGGGTCGTCAACGAAAGAAGGAGGGAAAGGGGAAAATTTATAAGGAGGAGGAGTAAAGGAGTTAAAGGTCCCAATGTTCAGTTGGATCCACAGCAGAGAGAGTAGGCGTAAAGGGGCATACTCTCTCTGCAGTGGATCCCTAAGCCCCCCACCTCGTCAAGGAGTTGGATCAGGGGGACACTCTTGTTGTAAGAGCCTTATGGCTCTGAGGCATATAGTTTTAAATTTACCATTCCCCGTGATGGCAAGACATATAGGTAAGTGACAGATAGGACCAGAATACTGCCACTTGGCACTCTGGATAAGCAGGGCTCAGCTTAGAGGGATAGTACCTTAGTAAGGCACAAAATTAAGGGGAACAGATAAATTCTAAGGTAAAGGAAAATAGTACAAGAAGAACTAATTAAAAAGTGATACAAAAGAAGTAATAGAAGATGAAACCTGCCATTCTCTTCTGGATAAAGGAGACAAGTTCTCAAGATAAAAGTACAGCACTGTGCCACAAGCACGAGTGCCAGGAGAGTTCATCACCTTTCTCTTAGGCTTACTTGGAGCTTCTATGCCTTTGACCTCTCTTCCATGGATTTCTTGGAGGTCAGTGTGCTGACTTCAGGTTTTGACTTGGTGGAACCAAGTTCGAGGAAGTTAAGATAGTGCCACCTGCTCCAGCTGCTGCAACAGCTGGAACAGAGGCATTCCTTGGTGATAGGTGGTGATGTCTTGCATTAGAAGACGAAAGATTGCAGGATGGGAGAAATGATATCCCGAGTCGTAGATTTCTTTATTCCAAGCAGCAAAAGGTAAATATGTACAGAGGCTCTGCAGGGCGTGCAGCTCGCGCCAAGAGAAGCAAGAAGAATAGCCATGCTCATGTGCGGGGTTCATGATACAGGGCGACACATGCGGATGCGTTCACAATAGGTGATTTTATTAAATACATGGAAATGAATCGTACAGCAATTGCATAGTAAAATATACATTATTCCACACCTCCCCTTCCCCTTTTGCGTTCAAAGAGGTATTTTGAACATACTAAACAAATTACATGTAGATATGTACATTATGTAGGCTTGTCCAATCTTGGAGACCTGCGAGGGGCTTTGGAGGGAATTGATGATTTTTCCATGTCTGGGCTAGGGACCACAGGGAGATCAGAGTTGGGAACTTAACTGGGGCTGGGCAGTGGATATAGGAAGCGACGGTTCCGACGTAACACCCGACCACTTGGGAGACGGATCTCGTACTCGCGTGATCATGCACCACCCATGACAATCCCAACTGTGTCCCATCGGTGGGATGTTGGGTCCTGGAGGCGGACATGTTGGCCCACATTAAGCCTGGGCAGGGGGCGGGCATGGACGTCATAGTTGCGCTGCACCTGAGCAGCTCTGGCAGGGGCTCGGCGGTCACAGTCATGGGCCTTTTCCTGCCAATCTTCTGTGAATAACTGAGGATGGGCAGGCACACATGTACAGAGAGGGTGACCATACAGTACCTGGGCAGGAGAGCGACCAGACTGGTTGGGCATGTTTCTCAACTCAAGGAGACCACGATCGAAATCCTCACAGTCAATGTTTCCTGTGGGGGCCGTTTTGAGGATCAAGTGCTTGACAGCCTTGGCGGCAGCCTCAGCGTGTCTATTAGACTGTGGGTAATGTGGCGACGAGGTGATGTGGTGTACACCCCAACGTTCTGTGAAGTCGGCGTATTCTTTGCTGGTAAACTGAGGTCCTCCATCGGCGTAAGGGAACACCCACCTCTCTGAAGTAGCGGCAGAAGTGCCGTATGGTCGAGGAGGCAGTAGTGTCACCCTTGCAAGGGACAACAACAGGCCAGCCGGAGAGGCGGTCGGCGACTACAAGAAAGGACTTCCCAGCTACCTGGAAGAAGTCCGCCAATACTGACTCAAAGGGCCTGGATGGATGGTCGTCGTTGTGGAGAGGCTCCCGTTGTTGGCTGGGACGCAGGACTTGGCACGGCTCGCAGGCAGCGACGGTGTTGGCGATGTCCGAGTCTATTCCAGGCCAGAAGACGGTTTGTCGAGCCCGACGTTTGGTAGCCTCTACACCACGGTGACTATCATGGAGTCTGGCGAGTGTGTGTGGCGACGTAGAGCTGCAGGAACTAGTATTCTTGCCCCGTAGAGCACGAGGTTGCCATCAGTAGAGAGGGCTTCTCGCAGCTTCCAGTACGGTGATAAGGATGCTTGTAGGTCGTACCGGTTCGTGGGGAACCCAGAACTGATGCAGTCGCGAAGGCAAATGTAGGTGGGGTCGGCCTGTGCTGCTATTGACATGTCCTGTAGGGTCCGGTCGGCGTCAATGGTTGGGGCATCCTCGTCCTGGGAAGCTGTTGTAGCATTGATGACGGATCTGATGTGTGCTGTTACCTCAGCACCGCCAGTCATATCCTCAGAGGTGGGGTAGCTGACTGGTGCACGAGAAAGTGTATCTGGGATGCATAGAGACTTGCCGGCGTGCCACACTGCAGTAAATTGATATTGCGACATGCACTCCTTCATTCGCTTGAGCCATGGGTTTTCAACCATGTCTAGCGTGTAGCTGTTGATGATAGGCACCAATGGGCGATGGTCGGTTTGCAGGGTGAAGGTTGGCAGTCCTTTGAGGTATAGGCAGCACTTTGTAAGGGCCCAAGATACTGCAAGCATCTCCAGTTCAATCGTTGCATACCTTGTTTCGGCGTCTGCGAGAAAGCGGGATCCACACTGGACTACTCGGAGATGTCCAGATCCATGGTCCTGGAGGAGAGCGTAGCCTATCCCGTAGAGGCGAGATTCGTCGGTCTGGAGAATGGTTGGCAGGGTTGGGTCAAAAGACGCAAGAACAGGCGGGCTTGAAAGTGCTTGTTTCACACGTTTGAAGGCCTGGTCATGGTCAGGTGTCCAAAGAAAAGAGCGCTTGGGGCTCATGAGTGGTCGAAGGGGCTGCACAGTCAGGGCAATATCTGGGGTAAACTCTGCCAACTGGTTTACTAATCCCATGAAGAAACGTAAGTCCGTCAGGTTGGATGGTGTAGGGAAGTCTTGCAGAGCAGCAACTCGTCCTGGGTCAGCAGCAATTTCGTGGATCCTGTGGTAGTGTGTCAGTAGGTCATCGTCGAAGATGAGAATGTCATCAACAACCTTGACACACTTCTTCATGCCTTGGAGAGCTAGGTCACCGCAGTAACAATAGGCATCACCAGTGGCAGCGAAGCCCGTAGGTCCCCGGCAATGCTGGAAGCATCCATAAGGCGTAATGAAAGTGGTGAGGTGGCGGTCCTCTTCTGCTAGCTCCATCTGCCAGTAGCCGTGTAGAGCGTCTGCAGTGGTGAAGAACTTGGTGGTGGAGTCAACAGCACGGAGAGCAGCTAAGGGCGAAGGGTGGGCTGGACGGGAGACTTGTGCGTTCAGCTTTGTGAGATCCACCGTGATTCGAACTCCCTTGGCCTTACGAACGACGACTAGAGGGTGGCACCATTCTGATGGCTCATCTCCACAAGGCTTAATGATTCCCTGTTGTACCATAGAGTCTAGTTCACTCTTGACAGGTTCGCAGAAAGCGTAAGGTATCTGCCTTGGGGTGTGGATGGCGAAAGGGACCGCGTCTTCCTTAAGGTGGATTTTCATGGGAGGGCCTGCCATTGGCCTCAGTGGAGCTGCTTTATGGTCTTCCTTTGACACTAGTACGCCCTGAAAGGTTTGTAAGAAATACTCTCTGGCCTCAGCAGGGGTCGTGTCAGCATGCAGGGGTAGCTCCTTGCATCGATCAACGTGGGTGACCTGTAGGATGGGCTGCGGAAAGCGTAGCGGGATGAAGGCCAACTCCTTGGAAAGTGCATAGGACAGGAGTGGCATCTGAACGCGTTCGTGGACTTGAATCGTGGCGAGGCAGGACCGTTTGGCCAAGGACAAGGTGGCCTTAAGGGTTCCCAAAGCAGGTGTCATCTTTGACCCATCTGCCGTGTGTCACTGATGTTGCAGGAGGCTGTAGCTCAGTCCTGGGAATGCGAAGGAGTTCCAAGTGCTGGGGGCCCATCACTGATACATCAGCTCCTGTGTCAGGCAGCATCATTATCTTCGATGTCTCACCCCTGTAGGTGAGGGCGATGGATATAGGTGATGGTGAGGAGTCAGTTGATGAAGAAGGGGTCTCGACCTTGCGACAGTTAGAGGGTTTGCTAGAAGGGGGCGTGGCATTGGGCGGGCTGCCCTGTTTGGCGTTCCTCTGCTGATGGCAGTACTTGTCATAGTGGCCCACTTGGCCGCAGGGTCTGCATGTGGCCTTGTTGGTGGGGCACTTTGGGGTCCTGCACCAGTGTCCTTTGCAGCCACAGTTTACACATACACTGTTGCTGGCTGGGCCCTTTCCTGTTGAGCTGTGCTTCCTTGTGCATTATTCCACATTCCTTACATGATCTAGCACCAGTCCTCAATATTCCTTAAGTTCATTGGCCAGTTGAGATATGGCAAAATCCTGATTGACTCAAGGATGTGGCTGCTTAGGACTGGGAAGAAGAGGAAGAGAGCATCATTAACATGAGCGGTTTGCAAGTTAAGGCGCCTGACTCAGGCATAGGTTGCAAGGTCACACCTTTGAGTGAGCTTCCGCTGTAGTCATGGGAATCCAAGGGAGTTCTTAATGAAACTGGGTTGTCCTCTCTCACCGGAACTGGTAGTGGAGCCAAACTAGGAGGGGAGAGGCAGCCCTGGCGGAGATCTCTGGGAAGGAGATTTGAAGTGTGTTCTGGCACTGGCACTAATTTCAATATGTCTGAATAAGACTCAGCTGATAGTGCAATTGCAGGGATCTTCCAAAGGCACTGCAAGCAAACTGGTATCGGTCGCCACTAATACGAATTTAACCTATGTTGATCAATGGGTTAAACTGAAGATCCACACAACTTAGTTAATGCCAAATATTAAACTCTGGCCTTGAGATCAGGCAAAAATATATTCAATTAAATATGGCTGAAGGCTTGCTTCAAAAGGGGAGTGATTAGGTAAACTTTGGGGTGTAACTTAATTAATTATATTTACAATAGCAAATCATATCACAAGAATGGCTAGTGTAACCGAGACAAAATACATCAGTCCCTCACTAAAAGATGAGAGAAGCAATGAGTGGGGTTTCTTGAAGGGAGTCCAATAAAAGCCCACTTCAAAGGGTTCTATAAAGACAAGGTGTAGTGGGTAAGCCAATATTGCACACAAACTTATGCACCTGAACCACTAACTTCTAATCTGTAATCAAAAACACCTATGAATACTACTCTGGAATGAGGCATCTGATTAAGGGATCAAGGCGTTGCACAGAGGGTGCCTGGAAATGAACTCAATTCTGATAATTCACAATTTTACCGTTTACTCATCAGGAGATTTGTTCCTTGTACTTCAGGGGGTGGCCAGTGGTGGGGTTGCAAATGAATGAACTCACTGCAAAAATAAGCTAGGCCCACAATATACAACATTCTTAAGATGAGGCAGCTCAAGAGAGCAAAGGGAAACGCCTGGCATCTTGGACAAGCGCCCAGCGAATCCTGAGACTGAGTCTGCCAATTCAAAGCTTCTTATAACCTCTGGAGTTTACAAGGATTTTGCATCCAGACGGAAGTAGTGGGCATCTCACCCGGCCATGGCGACCTCGTGGCCCACATGGTCATTACTTTGCCTTTCTGCCAGCTGGCTTGCTTCGGGAGAGGGTTAGCATTTCTCCTGGGTTCCTTCCTGGAATTAAGGTCTATCAGCAGTCAAATCGAAAAATGAAAGAGGATTAAAGTAGTTTCCCCAAAGAGAGAGACAGACAGACTGACAGAATTAGTGATACGGACAAATTACACTCACTATCCTTTATTGAAATGAGTAGGTTAAAATTACTAAAGGCTGGAGAGTATACTTGAGAAAAGGGTTTATCCTTAGAAATATACATACATATATATATATATATATATATATATATATAGATAATATATTATATATAGATATATATATATATATATATAAATATATATAAATATCCAATTCGCGTACCTCGGAATTAATATATTTTCATATTAATATATAATATATAATATATAATATTTATATAAATATAATATAAAATAAATAATATATATATATATATATATATTATATAAATTATATATATAAAATATCCAATTCCGCTGTACCTCGGAATTAATTATATTTCATATATGTTAACCGAAGGGGCATTTTTTAGGTGATGATAATTTCGTCCTCTCGTGGGTACTTGTTGACCGAGTTGATAATGTCATTGAAGTCCTGATTGCTCCTCTGTTCGCTGGGCGTTGGTTCGAACCCACGAGAGGACGAAATCATTATCACCTAAAAAATTCCCCTTTAGCTAACATGTATGATAATACACACACACACATATATATATATATATATATATATATATATATATATATATATATATATATATATATATATATACATATACACACACACACACTTTATAGTCTTGTGCTTCATGAAGATGCTAGAATATGCGATTTACTCAACAGGGAAATTGAAGAAAGTTGTTCAAGTTGTACCGTTTCGGGCTCCATCGGCGGCCTTTTCCAAGAGCTCTGTGTGGAGCAAATCGCATATATATAATGTGTGTATATGAATATGTGTTTAAAATATGTGTGCTTCTGTGTATGTATGCATACTACATGTAATGTATGCATGCAAACCAAAGGGAAAGAGAAGAGTGAAGAGCGAAAGTCGTAAGGTTTTCATTGCCTGGCTCATCTCATTTGAGAAAAGACTAAAGATTTATTCCTTAGTTATAAAGATTACATTAATATTGTAATATTACAGTATAGACTTAATAAAAATTTAAGTTCTCCTTCGTTGATAGACTTGTTATAAGAATAATATCTCTTATATATTAAAATTAAAACTAAATGTTTCTCTCAGCTTAGTAAGATGTGCAATTGCGGAAAATGTTACGCGGCAGTTCTTTCTTAATCATGGTTAAGAAATGAATAACCTCAGGAAGGAAAAGGTTCTTGACATATTTATATTATTATTATTATTATTGTTAAAAATGACTGCTGCTTCAGCACTATTGATCTTATAAAGAGTCTTCGCTATCTTTCTGATGACAGCTTTCTCGTTGTTGCTTAGACTGGCGAGCAACGCACCAAAGGGCATGGAAAAATTCGGTTGAGTCATTTGATTTATTATTGCTTATACAATTCTCTCTCTCTTTCTCCTCTCTCTCTCTCTCTCTCTCTCTCTCTCTCTCTCTCTCTCTCTCTCTCTCTCTCTCTAACGCGACGTTTCCTCCTGATCGACAGGACATTATCAAGCAATAACTGCTGAGGGACTGAATTCCAGTGGCGAGTCCATCTCCTTTTTTGTGGTATTGCGAGCTCTTGAGTACGGGCAGAGCACCTCTTCGGCAGGACGGGTTTTCATTGGTTCCCGGGAAGGTGACTCATACGGCGGGCGTTGACGAGTCTTGCAGACCTTCTCAGGTGGGGGGTATCACCGGGAGCCTCTTGATTGGCTTCTACCTGAGCGACGTCACCCCTGGTATTATTCTCATGCCCGGTGTTCGTTTCATGCACGCTGGTACTTTCGTTAGGGGGGAGGGGTGTGGTCCTCCTCACACACGTCAGTATCAGGAACGCTTCTCTCGTGATGTATCTGTGGTGTACTACAAGGGCGTGCTGCCTAATGGCGCCCTCCTGGTCGTGGCAGGAAATCCTCTTTGACAGGCGCATCGTCGTCATGCCGATGTAAATCCCAGGGCATCCTTGGGCAGGGCATACGTATTGGTAGACGACGTTGGACTGCTTCAGGGGGTCTCCTACCGGTGGGGAGGGGTTGTTCTTCATCAGGAGGTCTTTCGTATGCCGATTCTTGTAGTAAATAATGAGGGGCACTTTCTTTCCTTCCTCCATGGGGCGGACGTGTTCGTCTATTATTTTCTTCATGGCTGCTTCTTCCTCCTTGTATTGGTGGTGCATGAAGGCTTTATAGAAAAGTTTGATATCCTCTGGGGCGGAATGTTCCTTCTCTCTTTCTCCGTGTCATGTACCACTTGTCAAGGGCGGCTCGAGTTTCTCGGTTTACGAGTTTGTTCGAGTACCCATTGTTAATTAGCATCTGGGATGCTCGGTCGAGTTCGAGGTGTGTCCTGCCACGTCGAACAGTGCAAGAGGGCCCTCCTGACGAAGGCCCTGACGGTGGTGGTCTTGAACCGCGCAGGACACTCGCTATCACCATTCAGACAAGTCCGAGGTTCGTAGCTTTGGTGTATACTGTAGTCGCCAACTTCTGATTCGTCTTCGTGACAAGGACGTCGAGGAAGGGGAGCCGATCGTTGCTGCTGTACTCGACAGTGAAGATGAGTGCGCTGTGCTGCAGGAACTGCTGCCGAAGGGCTTCTACCTCATCCTCGCAGTCGGCTTACACGAAGATGTCATCGATGTAGCGTCCGTAAGTGCGGGGACATCTGTGTTGCGAGAAGACCCTTTCTTCCACTTCTCCCATGTAGAAGTTAGCGAAGAGGACTCCTAAGGGGGACCCCATCGCTACGCCGTCCTTTTGGCGGTACATCTGTCCTCGGTGGGTGGTGAAGAAAAGGGCTCTCTTCGTACGATATCCAGCAGGGTTCTTAAGGAGTCTTCTGGGATGTTAGGGGGTCTCATATCGGGATTCCTATATACCCGGTCTATGGATGATCCCTATCGTCTCGTCGACTGGGACGTTGGTGAATAGGGACTCAACGTCTAAGGACGCCATGGTTCCCTTAGGAGTCCTCTTCGCTAACTTCTACATGGGAGACGTGGAAGAAAGGGTCTTCTCGCAACACAGATGTCCCCGCACTTACGGACGCTACATCGATGACATCTTCGTGCAAGCCGACTGCGAGGATGAGGTAGAAGCCCTTCGGCAGCAGTTCCTGCAGCACAGCGCACTCAACTTCACTGTTGAGTACAGCAGCAACGATCGGCTCCCCTTCCTCGACGTCCTTGTCACGAAGACGAATCAGAAGTTGGCGACTACAGTATAACAAAAGCTACGAACCTCGGACTTGTCTGAATGGTGATAGCGAGTGTCCTGCGCGGTTCAAGACCACCACCATAAGGGCCTTCGTCAGGAGGGCCCTCTCGCACTGTTCGACGTGGCAGGACACACACCTCGAACTCGACCGAGCATCCCAGATGCTAATTAACAATGGGTACTCGAACAAACTCATAAACTGAGAAACTCGAGCCGCCCTTGACAAGTGGTACATGACGGAGAAAGAGAGAAGGACCATCCGCCCCCAGAGGATATCAAACTTTTCTATAAAGCCTTCATGCACCACCAATACAAGGAGGAAGAAGCAGCCATGAAGAAAATAATAGACGAACACATCTGCCCCATGGAAGAAGGAAAGAGAGTGTCCCTCATTATTTACTACAAGAATCGGCGTACGAAAGACCTCCTGATGAAGAACAACCCCTCCCCACCGGTAGGAGACCCCCTGAAGCAGTCCAACGTCGTCTACCGATACGTATGCCCCGCCCAAGGATGCCCTGGGATTTACATCGGCATGACGACGATGCGCCTGTCAAAGAGGATTTCCTGCCACGACCAGGAGGGCGCCATTAGGCAGCACGCCCTTGTAGTACACCACAGAAACATCACGAGAGACGACATCGTCAGGAATATTAAGATCATCGGGAGAGACCGACCTGACCACGACGTCTGCGTCTCCTAGAAGCGCTGCTCATCCTCGAAGAAAAGCCTCCCCTTAATACCACCCAAGAAGCGTTCCTGATACCGACGTGTGTGAGGAGGACCACACCCCTCCCCCCTAACGAAAGTACCAGCGCGCATGAAACGAACACCGGACATGAGAATAATACCAGGGGTGACGTCACTCAGGTAGAAGCCAATCAAGAGGCTCCCGGTGATACCCCCACCTGAGAAGGTCTGCAAGACTCGTCAACGCCCGCCGTATGAGTCACCTTCCCGGGAACCAATGAAAACCCGTCCTGCCGAAGAGGTGCTCTGCCCGTACTCAAGAGCTCGCAATACCACAAAAAAAGGAGATGGACTCGCCACTGGAATTCAGTCCCTCAGCAGTTATCGCTTGATAATGTCCTGTCGATCAGGAGGAAACGTCGCGTTAGAGAGAGAGAGAGAGAGAGAGAGAGAGAGAGAGAGAGAGAGAGAGAATTGTATAAGCAATAATAAATCAAATGACTCAACCGAATTTTACCATGCCCTTTGGTGCGTTGCTCGCCAGTCTAAGCAACAACGAGAAAGCCGTCATCAGAAAGATAGAGAAGACTCTTTATAAGATTAATAGTGCTGAAGCAGCAGTCATTTTTAACAAAACATGTCTACGAGAGGGTCTCCTTCCGAAATATTATTATTATTATTATTATTATTATTATTATTATTATTATTATTATTATTTTATTATTATTAATTATTATTAAGTTGTTTGGCCTGACCAATGCATGAAACTTTTGGACACTCATAAGGCTGGACTCCTTGATTTTATATGATTAGTCACAGGCCCTCTTCTAAAATCTAATGAGCGAATTAATTGAAAATAATAAAGATAGTGATAAATGTTCTGAATTTTCAAACTTCTTTCATTTCCCAAACATGATATTAACTGTTGGCTGGAATTTGTACATTTGTATAGAATGGTCATTAGATGTTGATGTTGACTGGAATTCTCTTCATAGAAGGATTGAGCCACTTTTGTTATTCATCAATATCCATGGATCGAATAAGTTCTGCCGATTCGAAGGCAAGATAAAAGGACTTCGATTAAGCCCTCTGACGTAAAATATAATATATATATATATATATATATATATATATATATATATATATATATATATATATATATATATATATATATATATATATATATATATATATATATATATATATATTCATTGCCTAATGAATCTCATATTGCCTAATGACGTGGAGATATATTAGGTAAAGGTTTCCCCTAAAGATTTTGGAGATGCTGCAACTTCAACTGAGGCCTCTACACCTGTAAAAGATGGAATACACTATGAGATCCTAGAGCACCAGTCTGAAATTGCTAAGCTCATTCTGTTGAAAGTAACAAGATAAGGGCGAGTGGAATACTACCTGAGAGCTATATAATTGTCATTATCATTTCAGTTAAGGAAACCAAAGAGGATCCTTTGAATCCACCAGCTACAGACCTAGTGTACTAACTCTGTAACAATATAGGACAATTGTGATCTAGTTTTTATAAGGTAGTCAGTATTTAAATGTTATTTAGTGTACTGTGTAGGTTTATGAATCTTATCAGTTGTTTATGCTTTGGTGAGTTACGTGACGAGAGTATCTTTCGGATCTTTCCTGCTCTCAATAATGTTGGCTCGCCCTAACTGTTTAATTATTGGTAATCTGTTCAATAAACTAATGTTAGTTACTCTTAGCTTATAAATAAGAACCCGTAACACTAGTTATGTCTGTAAGCTAATGGAAAAAAGATTATTGAACTGGATTGTTTGATATTTGGCATCTGAAGGCTTGATCATTCTCCATTCAAATTTGGTTTTCGAAAGAGTCGATCTAACTTAGACCTATTAATTAGAATATACAACCAAGTTCGTCCAGGTTTCTCTAAACAATATCAAACAAGTAGTTTTCTTTTGTGTTGACTGTTGAACAGTCTGTGATGCTATCTGGTGGTATGCCTGAATCCAACTACTATACAAACTGGTATATGTTTTGGTACCATGAGATTCACTCTTTTTTTATTCTGTCGGCGAGAATGATTGAAGTAAAGGTGGGAATCGTTCTCTCTAAGCATTTTGTTCAGGAGGGAGTGCCAGTGTGAAGTACATTTAGTGTTACATGTTTTTCTCTAGCTATTAGCAACATTGTAAAAGCAATGTCCTCTCCTTTTGAGGGCTCTTTCTTTGTTGATGACTTGGCAGTCAATTGCAATCGCTATGATACCACATAAACCTGTAAACATTGCAAAAGTATGTCAGCGCCAGCTACACATGGGTTGATTATCATGGTTTTAAATTTTCAGCATCTAAGAATACTTCTGTAATCTTTATTACACACAGACATACAGAAGAAGTATTTGTTTCAATTCTAAAAGGCATTGTTTTACCTTATGATAAGTATGTAAAATTCTTTCCCATTATATTGGACTTTGAACTCACATGCCCAGTATATATGGTCAGATAATGATGATTTAGACATTTTTAAATGTCTTAGAAGTGGTATCTGATCCTAGAGCATCTATGTAAATGCTAATGAATAACAACTTTATTTACAAGGAAAGGGGTTAGGTCTGCAGGATTTATTTAGAAATAAATCTGCGCATGGTGACCCTTTTTGTTATATTGTAAAAGAATCTGGTGACTCTTAGAGGTTAGCAGACCAAGATCGTCTAAACTTGTTTTATTTAGATTTATTGAGAAAATTAATTACCTCTTTAAGAGGCAGAAAATATATCAGGAAAGCCATCCTCATTTTCCACCTCGGACCATGCCTGAAATTTCCTTGCTCCCAAAATCCTTCTCAAAGAAGAGTAATTAATTCCATAGAAGAGGTTAACTCGCAGTTACTTTTAACAAGACGTTTAGATAGAGATCGGGGAGGGCTATGTGAAGATGATTCTAATTCAGACAATGGATTTGGATGTGCTATAATCCATGAGGATAAAACATTTAGATGCTTTCCCAGACAGTGCTTCTATATTTATCCTGTTTGATAGGACCACCTAAGGAAACTGGTGAGAAACGTGGCTACTTTTGCTTCTCTGTCCGTCACTTCATTACCACGAATTCCCCGATAGAAGGGTCCAACAGAAATATGTACTTGTGTGTTGACATTCAAAACGTTCAAAGACTCCAATGCACCTTAGTCACAGTATATGACAAAGTGTTTTCATATAATATTAAAAAAAAAAAAAAAAAGCTTTCAAACCCTTATGTTGGGTGGATGTTTAATCACGCCCTAATTAATTATTTAATTACTGGAATGTTTCTGGACACTCCTCCCATGATATGGAATGGCCAAGGGAACTGGCAAGAAAGGTGCTTCTCCTTCTATCTTGTCAATAATCATCTCTATGGCCTACAACAATGAGTATACCGTGGATGGCAGTAGTGCGTTGGTTTCGCTCATTGTGACAGGCAACTGTCGATTTAGCAGATTCAAGTGCGCTGCTCCCAGTTCATAAGCAAATCTCTTGCCCTCATTTTGTGTGAAGCTGGTATTTCTAACAACATTTAAACCGCTTATTTCGTAGATGTGATGTATAGTTTTTATGCATTATCGTGTACTTGTTTGCTAGTTTATGATCATTTATATATATATATATATATATATATATATATAATATATATATATATATATATATATATATATATATAAGTATATATATATATATATATATATATATATATATATATATATATATATATATATATAGGGCTAGTGCCTTGTATGATAAGGCGCCCTATGAGGTAATGTTAGACTAGCGATAAACTTACGCTAAGTCGGTTGGTATTGCACTTCCATCTTCAATGGAGTGTCTGGGGTTTTGTAGATCACTTACGAAGTCGGTATTATCTTTACGACGATGTGTTAAACTCATGGTTCGGTGAGGTTCTTGTAGCAAAACACTAAGTATAAAAATGATATAATTTCTTCTGAAGTTTTACATGCTGAAGATCAGATATGATTGTACAAGTCTTCTAATAACGATAGCTTGATCGCTTCTGCCAATGATAATGGCTAATCCTATTCCTCTACATGATAAAGCTTAGGTAAAGAGGTACAGGTCTTCTAATGACGATAGCTAACTCTGTTCTGCCCTGTCTACCATCTCTGTTACAAGTTATGAAGGAACAGACAGTAGTTCGAACATATGAACATACTATCAGATGACATAGTTTCATACGAACACACAATCAAATGAGACACGCTACAGATCACGTAGGCCGTTTGAATAATAGGTCGGGGTAGTTGTCTCAAGCAGGGAGCTTGGACTAATGTTTATAAACAATTGAATGACTACAGGTGACGGCATGTTATCTTAGCTTACATACTTATTGTATAACGTCATCTTTAGCGTCTCTAGTCTGATCACATTCCTGCAAGCATCTGGTTGACCTCTTTAGTTTTAGACTTTTATATATATGGACTAACATTCCATATTTTTATTATGTAAACACTTACATTAGCTCGGTCAGCTACCAAAAACCAACTACTGAATATTACTCAAACTGACTTGCATTTGACTTATAGGAGTGTGATACAGACACTATGTGAATATATATATATATAAGTAAATAAAAATTCATGGTGTACATGAATTGATTCAAGTAATAAAATATAAAACAATGATATTGGTAAATAATAGTGATCACATGATATATATAATGATACAGTTTTTCACTTCATCTCTTTAAGATACTTATGCTACAGAAAATACTAATGTACTCTGATAATTGCATAGAATGAAGATTAACATGATAAAAGTCATATTTTAACTGATAAAAAGTTTTCATATATGAATTGATAAAATTATTAATGTTTATGCTGATTGATTCGTTGATTTTTATGCTAAATGTTATATATCTGATTCATTAATTCATATACTAACTCATAAATAACTGCAGATAATGGTAAGATATAAGGTAACAGATTGATTATAGGCTACCTGATTTGTTTATACATATGTATATGGATTCATATAATTATGATTAATATATGTGCACTTTAAATAGATTCCTATTGCGTACCGCAAGATATATTTAGATTCTGATATTTGTATGATCATTTATATAAGAGATTCCTATTGCGTACACGCAAAGATATATTTCGACTCTGTTATTTATGATCAAAATTATATATAGATTCCTAGTGTCGTACACGCAAAAAATATTATTTCAGATTCTGTTATTTTATGATCATTTATATATGATTCCTAGTGCGTACACGCAAAAAATATATTTCGATTCTGTTAATAATTCTACGTATATTCTTTCAAGGATTGATTTGGCACAGGATAGGCCCCTAAACTGACAGGTGTCTTAGTGTATCCCTTGTTTTCATGACACATGTTACAATTAGTTATGTGCTTTTTATATCTGTAAGCATTGTAGGCCAGTAAAATAGTGATTGGCTTCTGTGACATACTATGGAACCCTGGATGACGGAATGCAACCAGTTTATGACGATTGGTATGAAAGAGATTATTATTACTACCTGGTCGTTAGTCATCTGCTGTGTCTTCGGGTTTTCCTCGTCACGGACCTACATATATACTACATTTTGATTACATTATTCTGATACACATACCTTAAGTATACTTTTGCTTTAGGGTTTCTGCTCGAAGTGTGTATTGTTTTTTGCTTAGCCGCTGACCCTGTTTCCGTTTCGAAGTGTTTATTGTTTGGTGTTTATTGCTGCTGACTCTGTTTCCGTTCGAAGTGTTTATTGTTTGGGTTATGTCTGTTGACGCTTGCTTTGTTCAGTTTTGTAACAGTTCTGCGCTCCGACCCAGATATTCAATGCTCGCGATCTCTTGGGTTAAGGAATTTTCTTGTTTAGATACGGTTTTAACAATAGGTACGGATGTTTCTATATCTTTTAGTCCAATTAATGGTTCTTTGCTGTATGGTGCGGGATTGCGGGATAATGCGTCAGCTATGATAATTGCTTTCCCAGGTAGATATCTTATCTTGGCTCCAAAGACCTGAATGATCATTTGTCACCGAGTTCCTTTTGGACTGTGATTAAAGTCTTTGAAAAACTCGGTAAAGGACTCATGTTCAGTAAGGACTTTTATCAGGATAGCCATAGATTATGAACTTAAAATGTACTAGTGTTAAAGATACCTAGCCCTTCCTTGCCTATTACTGCATATTTACTTTCAGAGGGCTTTAGTTTACGTGAATAAAAAGCTATAGGGAAGAACTGTTTATCATATTACTGAAGTAGTACCCTCTTACCCCTTGGTCTGAGGCGTCTGTTGCAATAAAAAAAAAAAAAATTCCTTATTTAAATCAGGGATTTTTAAGTTAGGTAAGCTGCATTTTCCGCTTTTAAGATATCGAACGCCTGTTGATGCTTTTCAGACCATAATAAATCTACGCTCTTCTTCGTAAGATCTGTTAAAGGAGCTGTCATGATTGAAGAGTTACATATTTACATACGATTGTAATACCCACTACAGCGCAAAAGTGCTGTATCCCCCTTTTACGTTAATAAGTACCGGAAGTTATGAATAGCCGACACCTTACCATGGACTACTTTTAAGACCTGACCAGACACATAAACCTAGATAAACATGTTCGGTTTTTTTCTTGCAGTGCCGGAAACGCTCACTAACGATGTTTTCTTGAATGATTCTAATGAGAGACGAAGCTTCCGTTGCCGTAGAAAAGGACACGTCGGTTTTGTTTCTTGAAGTTATTCACTAACGATGATACTAAGTTGCTTGACGAATCTTGTTGTTTTCTGAAGTCGCTCACTAATGATGATACTAGGTTGCTTGAAGAATCTGCTGCTTTCGTCGTCGTTGACTTCATGATTTATTATTCTGTTTTTTCTTCGTAGGACGTTGTAGAGTTCTTCTGGTCCGCTGGCCACCAATATTAGGGCTAGTGCCTTGTATGATAAGGCGCCCTATGAGGTAATGTTAGACTAGCGATAAACTTACGCTAAGTCGGTTGGTATTGCACTTCCATCTTCAATGGAGTGTCTGGGGTTTTGTAGATCACTTACGAAGTCGGTATTATCTTTACGACGATGTGTTAAACTCATGGTTCGGTGAGGTTCTTGTAGAAAACACTAAGTATAAAAATAGATATAATTTCTTCTGAAGTTTTACATGCTGAAGATCAGATATGATTGTACAAGTCTTCTAATAACGATAGCTTGATCGCTCCTGCCAATGATAATGGCTAATCCTATTCCTCTACATGATAAAGCTTAGGTAAAGAGGTACAGGTCTTCTAATGACGATAGCTAACTCTGTTTCTGCCCTGTCTACCATCTCTGTTACAAGTTATGAAGGAACAGACAGTAGTTCGAACATATGAACATACTATCAGATGACATAGTTTCATACGAACACACAATCAAATGAGACACGCTACAGATCACGTAGGCCGTTTGAATAATAGGTCGGGGTAGTTGTCTCAAGCAGGGAGCTTGGACTAATGTTTATAAACAATTGAATGACTACAGGTGACGGCATGTTATCTTAGCTTACATACTTATTGTATACGTCATCTTTAGCGTCTCTAGTCTGATCACATTCCTGCAAGCAATCTGGTTGACCTCTTTAGTTTTAGACTTTTATATATATGGACTAACATTCCATATTTTTATTATGTAAAACACTTAACATATATACACATCGAGCTACAATGTCCTTTAATATCTAATTCGCTCTACCTCGGAATTAATATATTTTCATATATGCTTAACCGAAGGGGAATTTTTTTTTTTTTTCACGATGATAGATTTGCCTGGTCCTGGACGCGAACCCAAGAAGACATTCAAATCCAGGATTCATCATAGCTTTATTGCTATAACCTAACTGCAGTAAGCGTCTTCCTTGGCCCCAAATTTATTTCGTCTATTCATGCAGTAGTTTTAAATTCTACTTATATCATGGATTGGCCTCAGATTTTGTTTACGTACGTCAGTGTTATCAAATTGGTCATTGATTTTCAACGTAATCGTGTTCTACAGTTTGTTAGAGAGAGTAAGTACTACTTGATGCGGTAAAGATTGTGTGAACCAACCCTTTCTTCACATTTAGGAAACTTTCGAATGAATTCCCGTTATAACTGTTGTTCAGCTTCTACTCCCATCCCCCTCCCCCACCCAGTTTAATCATAGATATATTATTTACATAGACAATTATTCATAGATTTTGTTGCGTTTTACGAATTCTAGAACCTGTTGTTATGAGTCGATGACAAGGTCATAAGGACAATACTGCTACTATCCGGTTGAGGGGTTGAAGAGACAAGACCAGATTTGGAGTTTTATTGCAAAATTTAGATTTATTAACACAATAACAATATCCCAAACATAATGTTTACTTCGTAAGACTCAAAGGGGCAAGAATCGGCATGAAAATTCAAAGTCCCTAAAGGGGACAATTAACACAATCTACTAAATATTCATCTATAAACCCCACGTTAATTAAATATTAATCAAACCCGCAATACATTCAGCACAATATTTTAAAAGTAAACACAATAATTAAGTGGATGAACTGCGATAAGGTTTAACTCACATACACATCCCTATAACAATAACTGGCTTAATCAGAGGAGAATATTTAATCACCTTGCCTGCGAGTTAGATGCCTCAGGAAAGAATGAGTCCTGGGCTACTGACTGCTCACTCTGCACTTTGGTGATGCCAACATAAGGACTACTTTATTACGCATTATTTTATTACATAGATTTGGAAATTAGAAAGCTATTCAATTATTAAGATTTGACTTAAGTTTCATGAGATGATAGCAAATTCAGATAACTCCCAAGAGTTTTCTTTAGCTTTGGCATTTTTGCCTAGAACAATTCTTTTGTTTCCCAAATCGTATAAATTGGATATTTTGTTAATTATTTAATAGACAAAGGTAATATTTCATCAAATAAATTGCTCTACTTCTCCTCTGATTAGTTTGCTTATACCACAGTTACACAGTTACATAGCCAAATCATGCAAACACATAGCTGTTTCACCTGTCCCTTGACATTTTTCCTCTTGCTAAAAAAACCTGACGTTGTGCAAGGTTTGTCATAAAGGGGATCCTACCTTTTTTGCGACATTCTCCACATCAGAAATGTCTGGCATGGCCGCAAGGCTAAGCATTTGGAAGCGTCAGACGGTGGGAGGTAAACTCCGTTGCTACGCTGCAGCCTGCCTCTAAGTGATGAGCACTCATCTGGTTGGAGATGCATTATGGCAAGACATCAATTACATACAAGACATACGCAGGTGATCACTTTTAAATCAAATCAAACAAATCAACTCATAAATGCACAATCCCCTTATAACTACATTTCCAACTCTGACTCCTCACTCCCTTTATTCTTACAACAACTACTTTTTCTATGGTCCTCCAGCCCTCTCCTGGCTCAAATGCACTTACGGTTGTCACTCTTTCTTCCTTATGGATTTTGTTTATTCGCAATCTTACACTTCTCCCCGTTCCATCCACACTCGCATTTTATCTCTCTGTGCTAAGGCTGCCGTGCGTTTAGGTCTATCACTCGGCCTTTTGGTTTAGTCAAGTCATCCAATCCGTGTACGACTCGTTAATGGCACGTTACTTGTGTCCTCATCACTCGCAACTTATACTTCTCTTGAGTCCTTTTCATCCTGAGCCTCCATCACCCTTTCGTTCCCCTTAGATTCTGCTTCGTTGCCGTCCTAGGCCCAGTCCGCACTCGTCTCACTTCTCCGCCATCGTCCATCCCATCCTTCTCGTCGTCCATCCCACCATCATTCACCTCTAGCTCCTTCATAGTCACCCTCGTCTTCCTGCTCATCATTGTCAGATGACATAATTTCTAGGGGAACAAGGTGATTGATGGCTCGCAGGGTTTCTGTGCCATCATACTGTACCTTTGAAGACATGAAATACCCGTCCTCATCTGGATATTACTGCTGTGATCTTGCTGAGCGGCCATGAAGCTTGCTTACGTTGATAAATTTTTACCAGCACTATATTGCCCGTACAGAGATTAGTCTTTTTTCAATGAGAGATATTCACGTTGCCAACGCTCACGAAATACTTTGAGGATATTGGTCAGCCTGAGATACCGATCTCATAGCTTTCAAGTTGTCAGCGTCTGGTTCAAATCCTCGGGAGGGAGCAACGGTGCCATCAGGTTAATCATACAGCCCCGAAGAAGATGGGAGGGGGTGAGGACTTCTTCCTCGTGTTCCTCCCCTTCATACATGAGAGGCCTATTATTGACCACTTCTTCGGCTTCCTTCACCAATGTTCGTAATTGCTCCTCAGGGAAGGACTTCCTGTGGAAGGTTGTCTCTAGTATGTGCTTCGCCACTCCAATGAGACACTCAAAGAATCCTCCTTTCTACGATGCTGAAAACGCCATTGTATGCCCCTTTTTTCCTCTTTGTACAGCCCCAGTACAAAGCTGCTGGCTGCTCTAAATGTGATGGTTATCTGATACAACCATCGTTTGGGTCCCGTGTGTAGTGCAGAAACGTCTAAATGTCAGAATAAATGTGACAGCCTCCAGATTGCTGGAAAATTCTAAGTACACCACTCGGGTGCTCATACAAGAGGTGATTAGCACGTAGCCTACTCCATCGGTGGTGGGGATCGGACCTGTGTGGTCCACTCCGATGTGGTCGAAGGGCTTGGTCATCATTACACTCTCCTTGGGTGGAGGAGGTGATGGTGGTCGGCACAGAAGGGGCCTGAAGGCGATTATACATGCCTTACAGGAATACACGACTTTTTTAGCTCTGACTCTCAGTCTGGGTGGCCAATATTCCTGCTGAAAAACACCCATTAGCTCATTTACTCCACAATGCATGTTTACATTATGTAAGTGGGTCAAGTAACTTTTAACTAATTTTCCATTTGCTGACAGCAATGCTAATCTACCTTTACAATGATCATTATTTCTAATCCTATTCTGAGCATATACAATTCCATTTATGCACAAATTAAGTTGCTTACAAAAATTTATTACATCTTTGGGAACCTTCATCCATGGGCACAGGTACTGGCCAAGTAATGTCTCTAGCAAGTTTCAAAAAGGGATTGCAATTCAATTTTAGAAAGTTAAGGACTAATTGCATGACATTCATTAATATTTCAAACTCAACGTTACTTCCCATTACGTCCCACATCTCGCTGTGCTCTATCATAGAAATTTCTTCTCTCAACTCTCAGAGGGCTGCGGTAATAGTTACATCAGCTTGCTTTGACTTGTGGGTTTTTTCACTCGGCGGTTTCAGCTCTCCCGTACAGTGGCTCTGCGACAATTTCTTCAAGGTGGCTCCTCTCGATAGAATGTCAGCGGGGTTCAGGTGGGTAGGTACATATCTCAAGGTCATGGGGGAATTCTGTAGAGTAAAGATAATCTTTCCCACATGATTATTAATGAAGACATTTTTATGATCTTGTTTATCATTTACCCAAGTAATGACAACTTTACCATCAGTCCATAGGAAGATCTGTATTGGATTTATTAGTGACATCAAATGCTTTCCTAACCTGCAACCCACTAAAAGGGCCAAGACCTCTAATTTGGGGATAGTTAACTTCATCATTTTTTGTGGTGTCACTCTCATTTTGCTAGTTAGGAGACTAGTTGTCCCATCCTCCTGGCGTACATAAGCAACTGCCCCATAGGTTTTACTAGAAGGATCGGAAAAAATGTGCAATTTTGACCTGTGACTCTTAAATTCTGGTTGATAAACTAACTTGAATTCTGGATCAATTGACAGGCTTCCCTTTATTTACTTGCTTACAAAACATCGCCCCATCCTATCTTTTCTTCCCTTAACTGTTGTAAGAACAGCTTTCCCTTCACAAACAAAGGCGTCACCAATCCCAACGGGTCGGAGTTGGATACTAACAGGGAGAGGATCCGACGTTTTGTGGGAACCCTCTCCTCTTTTAAATCCCTAATCCCTTTACTAGGTTTCAGACTAATGGTGTCATTAATCCTATTCCAATTCAAGCCCAACACGTTCAGTTGTTCGGGTTCATTCCACCCCATTTTCTGGTCAAGTTCTGGTACATTGCTAGCCCACCCCATCAACGGCATGTTAGCTCGATCTAGAATTGATTTAATTTCTTCATATCTCTTCTCTAATAAGTATTCCCTACCCAAAGTTCCTATATAATTATCCACATAAAAGTTGGCCATTAAATCAGGCCTCATATCTTGCTGCAAGTGTGTCTGAAGGACTTGTTGCAGAAGAAAGTGACTGGTGGTGATAGCAAACGCCATGACTCGGAAGGCGAAGGTTGCCCCATGATTGGGCGCCTTGCGCAGAGGAATCGAGTGAATTTGGCATCTTCGGGATCAAGCAATATTATATGGAACGCCTTGCTAATATCAGCCATCAAGGTATATGGACTACATCTAAATTTGATCAACAAATCATGGAGAGCTTCTACTAGATTGGGTCCCACGAGCAGACAGTCATTTAATGATAAGCTACCTGTAGTCTTGGACGAAGCATTGAATACTATTCTTAAGGGATAGTCCTACTCTCCTTTTTCACCCCAAAATGAGGCATGTAGTACCCCTCTATCTTTGGATTTTCTACTTCTCTTATGAATCCCACCTTGATATAGGTTTGTAAAACCTTTTCATACTCTGCATGGTAATATTTCATCAAATGAATTCCTCTACTTCTCCTCTGGTTAGTTTGATCGACCACATTTACACAGTTACATAGCCAAATCACGCAAACACGTAGCTGTTTCACCTGTCCCTTGGCGTTCTTCTTCTTGCTAAATAACCTGACGTTATGGAAGGTTTGTCGTTAAAAAGGGGATTCTACCTTTTTCGCGACAGATTTGTTAATTTATTTATAGTATCATCTCTGTACTTCTATAGTACAGACGAGTTTTATCTATGCAGTTATAAATGTGTAACCAACTATTTTTAATTTTCACATCGCGGACACTTCAAGACAAAACAAATTCGTAATGTCGTCTTTGCTGTTCCCCATATCAAGAACATCAATCTGCAGCCTCTTTTTATCCTTCTGTAAAACTTAAGTGCAAAGGAAAATTCCATCTTTGAATAAAGACAAGAAGAGAGTTACAAAAGCTGCTTTAGCCGTCTCTTATTAATTTATTATCTATATGACCTAGATATTATATGAACTTATATGAATCATCGTATAAATTTATTTAGGTATATGATGTTATTACTGCACTTCCTGCATCAAATAAAGTTAAGAGACGAAACGCAATATTCATATCTTTGCATACTGAACTATAGATAGGACACTCTGGAGGCGTTAATGTTCACTCTCCCTTTCTGTAACTAATTCTTATTGCCCTGACGGTTATGTGCACGCAAGTTAACACGGGCAAGTACACGTTGGACTATATATATATATATATATATATATATATATATATATATATATATATATATATATATATATATATATATAGGTATATGCCACGAGGGAAAATAAACAACTGAGTATCCGGGAGATCTTTCGACGTTCAAACGTCCTTTACTTAGCACATACCTTTATATATGGATTTATCGCGTTCCTAACTTTCGTGATTCAGTTTTAATAATTATATATATATATATATATATATATATATATATATATATATATATATATATATATACACACAAGTTTTCAGTTCCAAGGCTTTCAGTTGACCCTGCAGCTATGCGTTTTATACCAAATGGACATTTTAATAATAATAAATGGCTTTATCTAATGATAAATCCATAAGAGAGAGAGCGACATGTGGATCTAATTCAGAGATATGATCTTATCTTCGCTAGGCAGCAAGTGAAATGACGCATGCTGAGTCAGTCAAAAATGAAAGGACTCTTGGTAGGCGATAAACTAAAAACTAAAGTCGTGCAGAGATACCAAAAACATTAAACTGCACAGACGCAAGCACAGATAAGTAAAGAAACGAAACAAACACAGTCACACCAAACGCATGTATACACGCTATATAAGCAGAAAGTTTAAGGTGCCAGTAAAATGTGCATATAATTATTACTCGTAACTTCTGATATATATATATATATATATATATATATATATATATATATATATATATATATATATATTATATATATATATATATATATATATCTATATATATTATATATATATATATATATATATATATTTATATATCTACGAGCGTCCTAGGGAACTCTATTTCTTTTCCTTAACCAAACATGAAAATTTAAAGGAATAATTGAGGGTGAAAAGTAAGGAAAATTTTGAATAGAAGGAAAATCGAAGGAACTAGAGTTAACATATTTCATCTCAGGATCCAGTACAAGTGATCCCTTTTTTTGTTTGTCCATTTAGAAAGCCGTGAGAATACTTTTTACTTAGCCTCTTCTCAATTTGTTCCTCAACAAAGTGGAAAACACTTTAATGATGTGTCAGACATGATTTATGACCTGTCATCCCCTCGTCAAGTTTAGCTATTGGCCCCAATGCCAAATCCCAAAAATGAGTCACCTGCACTTCAGGGACTAGGTCCCACTTTTCCATTGTAATCTTTTGTTTTATGGTCCCAGATCTAATTTGACAACAGCATTAACAGGGAGTTGCCCTCCAAGTCGCAAATATTCACATGGCTCCTATGAGGTCTGACTGACCTGTCCTAATCCTTCTACTTGACCCATTTTGCCCTTACCATTATTGTCAGAGCCTTCCATGTCCACGACTACGCCTCCTCACACCTGCATGACCAATACCCGGCCTGATTCCTCTCAACCCAAGCTAGCTAGCCCTATTGTTCTCTGTCTTCCACCCTTCATCTGCCGTCATTCAATGACATTTTCAGGTAGTAGTGAGGATTAGCAGTGAAGATGAAAGGACCCAAGGATAATCACTCCAGCCTAACCCAGATCGACCAGACTCTCCACGAACAGGTATAGATAAGGCCTGACCTGGCCTACCAATTTGCACATCACTCAAGCCTTCCACACGGTAGTATGTCCTCCATTTCGCTCTAACTGCTTACTGCAGTACTCCTGTACGGAAGCAGTATCATACCGAACGACTCGATCCGCCGCTATCTCCGTCCTGTGTCTTGATGCTGAACAAGGCTAGCCTCCTATACCCTTGCACTACCTGCAGACTGGACTCTCCCTAGATGTCTGCTTTGACAGTCTATCTGTGCCTTCATCTCCGAAGTCTCCGTCATCTTTCGATTCCTTGGTGAAGCCCTGCAAGCAACCTATATCCTTTTGCTGATGCCCTGACTCTAACTACACCTGTCTCATCCTCAGACTAAGATAACCCATTTGAGTTTAATTGATTGTGAATTTCCTGTGAAATAAGTGATATTAATATGCACTACTTTGCTTCTAGCTATCCTCTGTGTTTGTGTAATCAATTATCTTGTATAACTTTCACTTAGAGAAGTGAAAGTTATACAAGATAATTGTAGCATTAGATTACCATTACCATCTAACATTACAGTGTTAGATTACCATCATTAGTATTTGTAATTCAATTCTGACTGATTTGCAAATTCATGTAGACTGCCCTGTTGTGTGTCTCCTATTGTAGATCAACAGTACCACTCAACCTGTTCTGTCAGTACCAATCTTGGGTAATTTTCCCCTGGATTCCAACAGAGCTCATGCTCGCTTACAGTGCTCCACTGCTTAGTGTTAATTAATGTTACTAGTTTAAGTTCTTGATTCGTATCTCATGGACCTGCTAAATCCCATAGGTTATGTGATTCTGCTTGTAATTTGGTGGCACCTTTGTTTTACTATTGTGAATAGAATTGTTAATGTTATAAGTGCCATGAAGCCAGACAGTGCGCTTGTAATTTATATCTTCTGATTACCCTATAGAAATTATACTAATAATTAGCGGACAAATTACATTTATATTCAAACCTTTTGAAAAGTAATTTTGGTGTTTCTAATAAGAGTTTTTACTTCTCTGTTCATAGCTTGCATGCCCCCCAGTCAGTATAGATGTGTTCACACAAGATTTGTTTGAGAAGAGTCAAACTTTTGGATTTCCCTTATTTTAACTTAATACCCAGCCCACGGATTATGACACTGGCAACCTTGCTTAAGGATTTTAGGCAAGTATAAGCCTTATTTGCGATTGTAAAGCAACGTTGAATCTTTCAGTTAACTAGCAGATCTTTTTCAACTATTTCATGGCATTTATTATTTGCATCTGTTGACTACAAGCACACAATGGTAAGTGAGATTAACCCTTAATGGACGGACCCCTCATATAAGTAGCAATAACAGGTTTTGGGTGTTGGACAGACTTACTCATGGTGAGCATCAATATTATGCACCATCGATATGAAGGAATCAGGCAGGAGATCAGGCGGAAGAGAATTTCCATTACTTCTATATATAGCCCATAAATTCACCGATGGCAAGCAGACGGTTCATGAGAGAATTAGCTGTGATCTTGACTTCAAGGGAACATGTTCTGTTTCGCTTTCTCCCATGACATCTTTTTATTTATTTGCTCATAAATATCCCCAGGGGTTACTGTTGGTTTTTAGTTATTATCTTTTATGATAGTATGTCAGTTATAACTGTAATTTTGCAAAGAAGTATTAGAAAAGACATGTATAATTTAAAAAAGTTACTGCATCTTCGATCTCAGTAAATTTACGCAAATATTTTGTAACAAATAGACTCAGAATTTGTTACTGATTTTAGTTCTTATAATTTTTTTTATCCTATGAGCTGTAATTATAATTTTACAAAATTAGATAAACTTATTTGTTTAAGAAAACACGTATAACTTGGTAAAATTTATGATTGCCATGTAAAAGAGGCTCACAGTCATTTTTAACTTCTCATAAAAGGTAGGGAAAATGTCTAGAGTTTTTTTCTTACATCTTGTGCATTTACATATCTTTCACTTTCCATTGATGTGTTTTTGTTTAAATTGGCTGACCTCAAAGTTTACCCGTCCAGGGGTGCTGCATATTGATTTTTTAGCCTGGTTCTTAAAGGTTAACTTTGTGTTACATTTTTAAGTAAGTGTCATTTTCAAACAGTTATATCTTATTCGAGCGTGATAACGAGTGTTCAAATTGACTGCTCAGCTGAAGAGCTCATATAGCCTGAGATCTAAGTTTCTATTTACCACTAACATTGTAATTTTCCTGAGCATTATTATCGTGTTATTTACAAGACCACATGTCTCATCTGTGTTAATGAGTACAAAACTAGTCATATAGTATTGGGAGAATACTAATTCTATGGAAGGTACACATTTCCCTGTTAAAATCATGATAACCACCCGCTGTAGAGAATTCATTTGTGGCAACCCCACTCGTAATTCACTGTTATCTCGCTGTCTCAGAATAGTACATCACTTAAATAGCCAACTCACATCTTTAGAAATCTTTATTTCTATCTGAACGTGTCTTATCAGTTTACTTTATATGTTAAACAGTGTTTATTTAATAGTCACAATCAGCATGTTTAGAATTAACATACGTAATTCTCATTTTAATGTAAATCCCTGTGAGTTTATGCTAACAAAAGTAGAGTAATTTCATAGTGTATGAGAACTTGAACCCAGCTGTTATTGGCCAACAACACTCATTCATTCCCATCTTTGCTCAACTTGTTTCCTAGTCATAACAAATCCATTACCTTGATCGTTCAGTTTAAATACCCAGTGGTAAGGTATTTGCTTCCCCTTTTACTCTAGCTCGCATCCTGACAATTTGCAAGGGCGCTCATATTTGTTACATTTTAGGAATTCAGTAAATTACTTCAGAATTAGGAAACCCAGTCCTCTTACTTTTTGGGAAAACAGTTCTATTTTATTTTATTTTGTGCTTATGTTCAAGCACAAACCCATTTACCTATCAGCCAAAACTGTACGTAGATTACCGTTTAGAATCTGAGACACAACACACTCTGTGTGTAACCATTCCTTAACAACACCCCTTACAGAGTTGTGAAAGACTTGAGTGCCTCTTTTTGAATATTTGGAAAACACTGCTCGTTCCCATGTTGGAACCCATCCGTACATACACTTCTGTGTCATACCCACCTGTGTTGCTACACATTACAGTCCTGGAACCATCAACTTGCCACCACAGCCCCGCACTTTCACAATGCCTCTTGGAAGCCTCAGTGTTCGTTGCCTGGTGAGAGTGACAGTACCTACCTCAGCGCTTTACAGTGCATGTAGGAATCATCATCTTGGTACCTGCACTGCGAGTGTCATCACCACTGACACTCTTAAACCCTTGTCGCTTGTGCATTGGTGAGAATCCCAATTACATGCTTGTGTTGCTCCCACACTGTTGTGAGTGCCACCTGTCTACGCATTTTGCAAAGTGCCACCTGAAGCATTAAGTGTCTGAGGACACTGTTCGTCTGTTAAACTACCACTCACCCATCAGTGTGCTGCCCACTTATGCTAGTTGAGAGTGTCATCGTGTACTAGGAACACACCCATCTTGCAAGACCCCTTACCCTGTGAGTGTTGCCACCGCTGACACACCCACTGGCTCATTTGAGTGACCCTGCAGAGTAGGTTGATCTCCTGATTTGTGCTTGAGACCTGTTGAGTGCCAGGTAGGGCCTCATACAGTCTACCTACTCTGAGAGTACTGCACTTTTCAGTGCCACCCTGCCTGTCTGGTGTACAGCAGATATCAAAGCTTAAACATACCTACAAGTGCCACCATCTCTGACACTCAGAATACCAACATCGCTGACACTCCATCCTACTTCTGAGTGCCACCACTGCTGACACTCCAACTTACCTCCAAGTGCCACCATCACTAATACTCACTTGTTGCCTGCACTCCATTGAGTGCCACTTCAGTTTTGTCATTTGTCAAGTGTCGCACTATTGGTGCACATTATCTGTTCAAGAATATATCTAGACAACTCTTATTATGAGTGCCACCTTCGCTGATACCCCCACACTTACAAGACCCACCTCCACTGACTCTCCCCTGTTATACACCCCTTTGAATGCCTCTCCAGCTTTGTCGCTTGTTTGATGAGTGCCACTTCGCTGACACTCCCCACATGTATGAGTGTCACCTTCGTTGACACTCCCCTGTTGTCTGCACTCCTTCGAGTGCCACTACAGCTCTTTTTAAGCATACATCTTCCAAGAGACATCCACGCACGTGTGGGTGCCATCCAGCATTGTTACACATCTTGATGAGTGTGCCTCACAAACCTCCATCACGAGTGCTACCTTCGTCGGCCCTCCTCCCTCTACGTCCTTTGGAACTGCCTGCAGAATTTATGAATATGATCCATTTACTCAACCAATATTCCTCCTCAGAACCCTTCCCCCTTCCTATCACTCCTCCTATCCTTGCCCCGGCAGGCCCCCAGCCTAGCAACCTAAGGAACTGACAGAGCCATTTGTTCTCACTTTCAGCCTTGGTAGCTCCACAGACTTGTGCCTGCAGGTCCATCTGGGCTTCATATGCTAACACCTAGCTTAATCAAAGGTGAACCTTCTCTTCTTGAAATCAGTGGCATGATTGTGACATCCAGTGCCACACTCGCCCCACTGCATGCCATCACCATGGCACCTGCTACCAGTTCCCACCTGACTTTGGAAGACATGGTCCCTTTTGGGCCCAAATCTGAAGCCTATGACTCCATTCCCATAGAGAGGATAACTCATATCTTGATGGCACTCATCCTTGCCCATTTAGATATCACTGACCTCAATTATAAATCCTATGTCTCCGAAACAATGCCAGTGCCACTTAGACATGGGGGCAGTGCCAGAAGTCACCTGTCGAGATAAATAAGTCTCCCTCACGACTCATCCTTGTAGCTGTCCCTGCCTTAGAGCCAGTGATTGAATATTCTCCAAATTGACAGTGCCAGTGCCATATCTGGATCCACGTCCCATCTGTGAGCCTTCCAAGCCAGCAACGCTCCTTTCCTCGCCATCTCCACCCTCAGAAGTAGAGGCCCTGATGAGGATCTCTTTCATACCTAAGCTGGTCACAGAGCTTAAGGATTTGCACCAGCAGTTGTCGCAGCAGCCAGAGAAGGTGGCACTCCCATGCCTCTTATGGCACCATTGCATCAGATCAGGAGAGGGCCAAGGGAAAGAAGTGAACGGCATAGCATGCCCAGGTAGGCTCTTCTATTAATCACAGTGCTAGTGCCAACTGGCACAGTGACACCCATATTTTCTGAGGGACTTGGCACCGTAATCCATATTCGAATCAGATGTCCAGTCACTCACTTTCCCTAACTCTTTGTAAATTGAAAATAATTTCATTTTTTTGTAGTTTGGCATCATAAACTTTGTTATGTTTATAGTAACATTCTTTTATGACTCAGTTAGGAGTCTACTTATTACATTGTGCCACATTACCTGTTTTGCTTTGATTGATATGTAGAGTGCCAAGTGCCAGATACCATGGCACTGTTAATGATAATACTGAGGTTCCTGTATGACTCTGATGATGAAGTTATCTGTCGAGTCAGGTTTTCACATTTACCAGTGATTGATGCCTATTATAAAGAAGGCGATCAAGTCACTCCCTATATGTCCCATTTTATCTTTTAGAAGATTAAAACCTTTAGCAGTATCCAAGCAAGTTCCGAAACTGATATTGATGTCTAAGGAGATGGAGTTTAGACATAAGAGATTATAATTACAGAATTTAATAAATAAAAGGAACTATGGTTATATTTAGGAAGTTTATTTTCCTACATTTCTCCTTTGTAAAGAATTTGTATCTTATAAGTAACTTCCATACAGAAAATGCTCTTTTACCTCTTGTGAATCCCAATTTGAAACCCTTACTTTCCCAAACTGTTTCCGATACAAACCTTGCGTCAGTATGACCACAACCTGGAATAATGATGTAAATGTTGGAGGCAAGCAGTTAAGTGCAGTAGTTATGGCATATATTAGAGTTTGTATGAATTAACTGAGTTACGTAAAGCAAAAGGATCAGGCAAGTCTGCTTAATGGTAAAGTAAATTTCTGAAGAATTGAGTATTGCATTAAGTTGAATTTGAAAGTCTCAGTTACTTGAGTTAACTTTGATGCAGATTGTGTTATATTTGTTATACTCAATGCTACGCTGGAGAGAGAGAGAGAGAGTTACAAGGATTAGGGTGTCTCAAAGACTTATTAGTCCATCCGAGGAGACATCTTGTGCTCACTTATCTCCTGGAGCAGGTTTTACTGTTCATTCACAGGGTCCTGATGATTTTTTCTAGCTTTCTTTTAAACTCTTCCTCACTGTTACTATTTACAACTTCTGGTAGCAGTTTATTCCATGTGTCACATATCTTGTATGTCAAGAAGATCCCACAATGGTATGTGTTGTATCTCTCCAGTTTTAGTTTCCATCCGTTATTTCTTGTCTGGTTTACATTTAATGTAAATAGGTTACTGTCTGCTTTTGTTATGCTTTTCAGTATTTTAAATGTTTTTATTAGTTGTTCTCGCAATCGTCGTGTTTTTAAGCCATACATGTTCAAGCTCTCTAATCGTCTTTGGTAACCTATTTGCCTGATGGATGGAATTAACTTTGTGGCTCCCCTTCTAATCTATTCATGTCCTTTCTTGGTGTTGGTGAAGAAAACTGTTCTGCATATTCAAGAGAGAGATGGGTTATGTTTGCTCTCTAAAATAAATTGTTGGATTCTGATTGTCATAAGACCATCTAACATCTCATAGGGTGGAGAGGTGATATGAGGATCCATTTGGACTCTCTTTTTTATTTTCCTTGACCAATCTAGAAAATTTAAAGAATAATTGAGGGAGAAAAGTAAGGGAAATTTTGAATAGAAGGAAAGGTGAAAGAAATAGAAGGAAAGGTGAAAGAACTAGAGTTAACATTTCATGTCAGAATCCAATACAAGTGACCCCTTTTCATCTTTTCACCATTTAGAAAGCCGTGAGAATATTTATGATTTAACCTCCTCTCCTTTTGTCCCTTAACAATAAAGCAAAGATGGAAAACACCTTAATGACTCTTTAACAACATGTCAGAAATGATTAATGACCTATCATCCCCACATCAGGTTTAGCTACTGGCCCTCATGCCAAATTCCAGAAAAGGGTCGCCTGCACTTCAGGGACCAGAGCCCCCATTTCCATTGTATTCCTTTGTGTTATGGTCCCAGATCTAATTTGACAGGAGCTATTAACAGTGAGTTGCCCTCCAAGTGGAAAAAATTTAGACATCTCCCGTGAGGTCTGACTGACCTGTCCTAATCTTTCTACCTGACCCCTTTTGCCGTCACCATTGTTTTTGGAGCCTTCTGTATCCTCAACTCTGCCTCGTCTCACCTGCATGACCAATGCCTGGCCCAATTCTTCTCAACCCAAGCTTGCCCTATTGTACGGTCTTCCACCCTTCATCTGCCGGCGTTCAGTGACCCTTTCCAGGAAGTTGCGAGGATTACTGGTGTAGATGAAAGGACCTGAGGAGAATCAATCCAGCCTGAACCAGATGCTACCAGACTCTCCACAAATAGGTATAGATAAGGCCTGACCTGGCCTACCAATTTACACATTGCCCTAGCCTCCTATACCCATGCAGTACCTCATCCTCGAAGTCACTGTAGGACTCCACAAATGATAAGCATCATCTCTCGGTTCCTTGGTGAAGTCCTGCAAGCAACCTACGTCCTTTTGCCGATGCTCTGGCTCTGACTACACCTGTCTCGTCCCCAGACTATTGTAACTGAAATAGGAAATTGTTCTGTCTGTCCTACACCTACTGTCCCTAGCACTCACTCCCTGTTTCAACTGTTTTCCTCATATTCCCATTCTTAGTTTTCCATTCTCTGTCAGAGACCCACATAAATTTAATTGACTGTGAACTTCTTGTAAAATATGTGATATTAGTACACACTGCTTTGCTACTAGCAATTCTCATTGCATTAAAGTAATTGATTATCTCATATAACTTACTTCCTTTTTAGCATGTTATGTTAGATTACCATCATTGATGTTCATATTTCAACTTGGACTACTTTGCAGATTCGTTTAGACTATGCTGTTGTGTGTCTCCTCCTGTAGATCCATAGTGCTACTCAGCCTGTTATGCGAGTGTTAATCTGGGGTCATTTTCCCCGGCATTCCAGCTAGTCCATTCGAATAGTGAAAAAATCGCACACTGAGTTAAAAGCATCTTATTTGGTATGTTAGTAGGACTTACCATACTAAACAATATTAGCTATGGACCAAAGCTGAAAATTCAAAATGGCAGCCATTTTCAAAATAACCACCATTTTGCATAATATATTACAACAAGTTTTTTTGTGCATTTATATTTTTAGGTCATGACTAGACCATGTATAAAACTGGGATACTTTTAGGTTTCTCAAGAATATTATAGACATATACAATAGGGATTAAGCCTCTCTTTTTTCATCATTTCCATCTAATGATCCAGCTTTCGGTGTTATAGTTAGGCGACTGTATTAAACTGATTTTTCTGCATATTGAATACTGCATGTATAACAGCACAGTTACATTATTTCCATTTGGGCTAAAAGTATGAAACTTGGTACAGTGTTACATTGCATCATTTTGAACTATTTCAGCTATGGATCAAAATTGAAAAAATCCAAAATGGCAGCCATTTTCAAGATGGCAGACACTGGTTTGAAAAATTACTTTAGACTTGGAAGATGTGCCATTTTTATGATGTACAGGAATTGGATGAATAAATAAGCATTAGTTAACATATTTAGTGCATATATTCTTCTTAAATTAAAGGAAGTTATACAATTTTGGGGCTTAATAAAAGACGACAACCCATTTTAATCTAAAAAATTTGAAAATTAAGTGATAATTTGTGACATAAACGAACTAATATTTAGAGGCTATATCATATATCAATGTTATATGTGCAAATATGAATATATGTTCATGCATTCTTCTTAATTTGAAAGGAATTATACAATTTGGTTATTCAATAAAGGACTGCATAACCCATTTTGAACTGAAAAAGAAGAATTCAAATAATGACTTCTGGCATAAACTAATATCTTAAGATTATATCACATATCAATATTTTATACATACACACACACACACACACACACATATATATATATATATATATATATATATATATATATATATATATATATATATATATATATATATATATATAAACGAATTCCACAGGAAAATGATAGTCAGAAATCCAAGTGCTTTCATCTTTACTCAGACATTGTCAAGTTGATGAGGTACAATTGGAGAGAAAGGTCTCAGGTACAACACAAGATCAAGAATACCATATGGTTAATTGTCAAAAGGGTAAAAATTAAAAGAGATAATCCAGGATTATCGGATATCACACGGTCACAAACCTAAACAGATTGACCCTAACCGAAATTACAGTTTCTTTACAGTCCAAAACATGTAAAAACTGAATATATTAATTTTGTTGCTTATATTTATCTACAACTTTTTTCATTATGAAAACATCAAGTTTAAATAAACCAAGACTTAAATTTAGAACATTTCTATTATTTGAGTTGATTAAACAAGATTCAATGATATTCCTTTTAACTGTGTCATTACATGGGATTAAGGCTCTTGCTTGACTCCAGTTAATAGGATGGTCTAAATCTCTCATATGTACGAATAATGCATTCGATATTTGCCCAGTCCTAACAGAATACTGATGCTGTTTGAGATGTTGTGAAAGAGATTTACCGGTTTGTCCATAATAGACTTTATCACACTTTTTGTAAGGAATTTCATATATGCAGCCTGGAAGATCTTTAGGAGAATTTTTGATTATTAAACTCTTGACATTAATATTACTGAAAATAACATTTATGTTAAAAAGCTTTAAAATTCTAGGGAATTTTTTGTACAAAAGTTTCGCATGGATATGAGTAATCCCTTATCTCCTGTCCTTAGCAGTATTTACATGGAATTTTTTGAGACAAAACACTTACCAAGAATTTTGCCCCAAAAAGTTATTTGGTTTAGACATGTGGATGATATCTTCTGTATTTGGCCAGTTCACGAAAATCTCCAGGAATTCCTTAATAATCTCAATAATTTAGTCCCTTCTATAAAATTTATCGTAGAGGAAGAAAGAAATTGTAATTTGAATTTTCTTGATGTAACTGTCCATAGAAATGATAGAAATTCCACCTTTTCAGTCTTTCGAAAATCAACTAACATTGCCTCTTTTGTTCATTACCACTCCAATCACCATCAAAATGTTAAATTCTCTGTTTTTTCTGGGATGTTTCTAAGGGCTTTACGTGTCTGTAGCCCGCAGTTTATTGACGCTGAAATTAAAACTATTTATGATATTGCATTGAAACTTAAATACCCAAGGACTTTTGTAGATGTGGCATGGAAAAGAGCTAGAAAAACATTTTATTCAGCTAATGACAAACTTGAATTTAGTAAGAATAACATTCTAAAATTACCTTATGATGAAAGGTTTTTAGATATTCCTAGAATTTTAAAGCTTTTTATTTAACATAAATGTTGTTTTCAGTAATATTAATGTCAAGAGTTTAATAATCAAAAATTCTCCTAAAGATCTTCCAGGCTGCATATATGAAATTCCTTACAAAAAGTGTGATAAAGTCTATTATGGACAAACCGGTAAATCTCTTTCACAACATCTCAAACAGCATCAGTATTCTGTTAGGACTGGGCAAATATCGAATGCATTATTCGTACATATGAGAGATTTAGACCATCCTATTAACTGGAGTCAAGCAAGAGCCTTAATCCCATGTAATGACACAGTTAAAAGGAATATCATTGAATCTTGTTTCATCAAGTCAAATAAGAGGAATGTTCTAAATTTAAGTCTTGGTTTATTTAAACTTGATGCTTTCATAATGAAAAAAGTTGTAGATAAATATAAGCAACAAAATTAATATATTCAGTTTTTACATGTTTTGGACTGTAAAGAAACTTTGTAATTTCGGTTAGGATCAATCTGTTTAGGTTTGTGACCGTGTGATATCCGATAATCCTGGATTATCTCTTTTAATTTTTACCCTTTTGACAATTAACCATATGGTATTCTTTATCTTGTGTTGTACCTGAGACCTTTCTCTCCAATTTTACCTCATTAACTCAATGACAATGTCTGAGTAAAGACGAAAGCGCTTGGATTTCCGACTATAATTTTCCTGTGGAATTCGCTTATTTATGAAGTCACGTGCATCTACTATGATTTTTTAAGCGCATATATATATATATATATATATATATATATATATATATATATATATATATATATATATATATATATATATATATATATATATATATATATATATATATAATATATATATATATATATATATAATATATATATATATATTATATATATATATGTGTGTGTGTGTGTGTGTATGTATGTATAAAATATTGATATGTGATATAATCTTAAGATATTAGTTTATGCCAGAAGTCATTATTTGAATTTCTTCATTTTCAGTTCAAAATGGGTTGTGCAGTCCTTTATT
>NC_087213.1:40048136-40063136 GCF_015104395.2 Macrobrachium nipponense
GTGTTTTCATTTCCATTCACAATTTTATTAACTTAATTGTTTTCATTAATTAATCATTGCATATTAATTGAGTTTAACACCTGTGAATTACTTTGTATTTACTTAGAATTCTTTTCATGTTTTAGGGTTGTTTAGCATTTGTGAATTAATTCCCAAATTTTAGTTATTACCTAGCACTTGAATTTAAATGGAATTAATTAATTTCTTGATTTTTCACGCCTTTTTTTAAGTTCATTAAAACAGGTGTGAGGTAACCTTATATGTAATTGAATTAATTAAAGGGCATCACTTCATCAACAACTTTTAAAAGTCTAAGTATTTCCATGGTTTTAAAAGCCCAAGTACTTCCCTGGTTCTAACTCACTTCAATTAAGTTAAAGGAAAACAGCTCAATTACCGTTCTATGTTTCTATCTAAACAAAATTAAATATACTGGTGAAAAATAAATAAAACACTTATAAAATTTTAAGTACAAAAATTTATCATCAAACTCTAAACTTATAAGTGAAATTCACAATCTCAGGGAAATTTACTGTTACTTGAAAACAACACAAAGTTTAATTAATTCTTAAATTAATTATTAAGCAAAATTAAATCAAAATTAATTTATTACAAAAATCAAGAAATTAATTAATTCCATATAAATTCAAGTGCTAGGTAATAACTAAAATTTGGGAATTAATTCACAAGTGCTAAACAATACTGATAAGTTGTTTAAGGGATGACTGTTGCCTTTAGAGTATTCAGTCGTATTTTACCTGTGATGAAGGTTCAGGTGTCTGGCTGTTGTGATTGGTAAGTGTAGTAACCTGATACTTGGCACTTCGTCACAAGTACACACACACACACACACACACACACACACACACACACACACACACACACACATATATATATATATATATATATATATATATATTATATATATATATATATATTATATACGTATATTTAATTGCGATGTAACATATATTCCTAAGATATAAGTGTTTTTATGTAAGAAATTGTTAGTCAAATTTCTTATTTTTCAGTTAAAATTGAGTTGCAGTCCTTTAATAAATAACCATACTATATGATTTCTTTAAAGTTAAGAATAATACATATATATATTTCCTATACATATAGCCTTCATATATAGTTCATTTATGTCACAAGTCATCTTTTAAATTTCCTATTTTTGAGTTCAAAATGGGTTGCCGTCCTTTAATAAGCCACCAGTAATAAGCCTGCTGATAAATCTATATATATATATATATATATATATATATATATATATATATATATATATATATATATATATATATATATATGAAACATTGATATGTGATGTAATATTAAGATATTTCTTCTTTTGGGGGGGCGGTGTTAAAGATAGTTATATAAGTTTCTTATGGTTCAGTTCAAAATGAGTTACTATCCTTTAATGAGCAACCAAACTGTATAAGTTCCTTTAAAGTGAGAATTATATATATGTGTGTATATGTGTAGAATATTGATATGTGATATAATCTTAAGATTAGTTTATGGCAGAAATCATTATTTGAATTTCTTCTTTTTATGTTAAAAATGGGTTGTGCAGTCCTTTATTGAATAACCAGATTGTATAATTGCTTTCAAATTAAGAAGAATGCATGAACATATATTCATATTTGCACATATAACATTGATATATGATATAGCCTCGAAATATCAGTTCGTTTGTGTCACAAATTATCACTTAATTTTCTAATTTTTGAGTTTAAAATAGGTTGCCGTCTTTTATTACGCCCCAAATTGTATACCTTCCTTCAATTTAAGAAGAATACTTGCACTATATATGTTTACTAATGCTTATTTATTCATCCAACGCTGTACATCATTAAAATGGCACATCTTGCAAGTCTGAAGTAATTTTTCTAACCACCGTCCGCCATCTTGAAAATGGCGGCCAAGTTTCATACTTTAAACCCAGTGTCTGCGATTTGCCTAAAAATCAGCACGATTCAACTAGACTAAGCAGAAGCTCACACTCGCTTACAGTGCTCCACTGCTTAGTGTTAATTAATGTTGCTAGTTTAAGTTCTTGATTCGTATCTCATGGAGACTGCAAGATCCCATAGGTTAAGTAATTCCGTTTGCAATTTAGTAGGACGTTTGTTTTGCTATTGTTAATATTACTGTTAATGTCAAGAGTGCCCCGGGACCAGCATGTGCTCCTGTAATTCATATCCTTTGATTACCTTATAGAATTTATATTAATAAATAGTGAACAAATGAAGTTTACATTTAATCCTTTTGTAAAGTAATTTTGGTGTTTCTATTATATTTATTTCTTTTCTGTTCATAGCTTCGTGCCCCTTAATCAGTATAGGCATGTTCCCACAAGGTTTATTGTGAGTGGGGCAAAATTTTGGATTTCTCATATTATATAAGCTTAATACCTGGTATGCAAAATATTACTATAAATATATATATATATATATATATATATATATATATATATATATATTATATATATATATATATATAGTATATATAAGTATTTATATAGCATATATATATTTGTGTGTGTGTGTGTCATATTACATTACTGTGATTCATATACATACATCGAGCTACAAATATCCTTTAATATCTAATTCGTATATAAAAATATATTTTTATATACGTTAATTGAAGGGGAATTTTTTTGTCGATAAGGAATTCGTCGGCTCACGGGCGCGAAGCATGGAATCAACAAATTCAGGACTCTCTCTCTCTCTCTCTCTCTCTCTCTCTCTCTCTCTCTCTCTCTCTCTCTCTCTCTCTTCATCCTCTGTAAGAAACGATACAAGGATAATAGGAGAGTGGTAAACAGATTACAAATAGGAACAAGCAACCCTCAAGCAAACTACATGCTGTTGGAAAATGGCATAAATAGCGTAGAGCACAAAAATAGGACCTTGGAGTCATTGTTATCAAGGACTTGAAATCCACGAAACAATACATCAAAGCTGAAAAGACGGCACAGAAACTAGTGGGATTCATAAAGAGGCAGTTCAAATTCAGAAACGAGAAAATGGTACTGCAGTTTTACACATCAATAGTTAGACCTCATCTTGAATTTGCAGTACAGTTTTGGTACTACATACACAAGCAAAGGCCACAAAGTTAATTCCATCGATCAGGCAAATAGATTACCAAAGATGACTAGAGAGTGTGGACATGTATGACTTAGAAACATGACAATTGCTAAAACAACTAAAATAGACATTCAAAATACTGACAGGCATAACAAAAGTAGACAGTAACCTCTTCACATTAAACGAAAACCAGACAAGAAAAAATGGATGGAAACTAGAACTGAAGAAATGAAACACATCCCATTGTGGGAACCTCATCACAGGATATGTGACACATGGAATACACTACCACCAGAAGTTGTCAACAGCAGTAATGTGGAAGAGTTCAAAAGAAAGCTAGACAAGATCATTAGAACACTGTGAAAGAATTGTAAAACTTGCTCCTAGAGATAAGTGAACGCATGATGTCTCCTTGGATGGACTGATAAGTTTTTGAGACATCATAATCCTTGTAACTCTCACCCTTTCCTGTTAAGACAGTTGTTTCTATTACAATGCCCAGCATTTTCGACATTTCATACTTCAAGGGCATTGGGAGTGTCATTATTCATCTCAGAGACCTCGAAAACTATGTGTTAGACACTAATATCTGTTGTTTTCGGTTATTTTTATGTCACCCCCTTCCCACCCCAACCCCCTTTGGTGCCAGTGATTTTTTGCACCCACAGTATTTTTTTTAAATATGTATACCGAAATGAGCTATGATAAACCTGTAGAGTTTAATTAGTTGCTAACTCTAAAGGTAGAATCAGCCCATTTCAAGGAAGCCCTTCCCATCCCCACGCTCTTTGGTGCTAGTCATGTCTTACTCCACAGTATTCTTTTTTAGATAGTACATCGTATGTACACAATGTTTAGTTAAAAATTGATCAGTGTATTTCAGAGTTATGTTGTAACATACACAACACACGCACATCCATATATATATATATATATATATATATATATATATATATATATATATATATATATATATATATACACATAAGCGAATACCACAGAAAATAATAGTCTGAAATCCAAGCGCTTTCGTCTTTACTCAGACATCGTCAAGGAGTTATTGAGTAACTCCTTGACGATGTCTGAGTAAGGACGAAAGCGCTTGGATTTCTGACTATTATTTTCCTGTGGTATTCGCTTATTTATGAAGTCACGTGCATCTACAGTGATTTTTTAAGCATATATATACATATACATATATATACATTTATAATGAACATACATCCATATATATATATATATATATATATAATAGATATATATATATATATATATATGATATATATATATTAAATCCCTATATTTAATATAATATAATCTATATATATATATATTCTTATGGGATGTATATAAATATATCATATATATTATATAATATATATTAAATATATTAGTATATTATATTGGAGTTAAGGTTCATTGTAAAAATATGATTTTAGTTATCTTAAGTAAAGCCTAAGCACATTTTCTTTTATCCTATGTTCTAACTACTCGGGAATTATAGTCAGATTGCATCATCCCCATGTGGTAAGTACCTTCCCAGATTTAGGATATGAAGATATAGATATAATATATATGTATATATATAATTAATATATACAGTATAATATAAATATATATGTATATATATATATATATATATATATATATATATATATATATATATATATTTGTATACACGTATATATAAATATGCTAAAAAAATCACAGTAGACGCACGTGATTTCATTAAATATGCGAATGCCACGGGAAAATGATAGGCAGAAATCCAAGCGCTTTCGTCTTTACTAAGACATTGTCAAGGAACGAATGTAATAAAGTTGGAAAGAAAGTTACCAAGTAAACAAAAGGATCAAGAATACCAGATGGTTAATTGTCAAGAGGGTAAAAATGAAACAGATAGTCCAGGATTATCGGATATCACACGGTCACAAACTTAAACATATGTAGATTTAACCAAGAGAAACTAAAACGTGGCCATACAAATTCCAAAAACATCATCTATGAAACTGAATATATTAATTTTGTTGCATGCATATATTTATCTACAACTTTTTTAATTTTGAGGGCATCGAGTTTAAATAAACCAAGACTTAAATTTAGAACCTTTCAATTATTTGACTGGATGAAACAAGATTCAATGATATTCCTTTTAACTGTGTCATTACATGGGATTAAGGCTCTTACTTGACTCCAGTTAATAGGATGATCTAAATCTGTTATATGTATGAATAATGTATTCGATATTTGTCCAGAAAAGAATACTGCGGGGGTAAGACATCACTAGCACCATGGGGGTTATGGGTTGGAAGAGGGTAACATGTAAAAATAACCGGAAACAACAGATATTTGTGTCTAATCTATAGTTTCCAAGGTCGGTAAGATGAATGGTGACACTCCCGATGCCCCTGAAATCGAAGATCAGCCCTGATAGGAATAAGGGTGAGGAGGAGTGACCAATAAAATGTCAAGAATGCTGGGCAACTTAACTGAAGCAACTTTCTTAAGAGAGAGAGAGAGAGAGAGTAAAGGGGCAGTTAGGGAGGAGAGAGAGTTTATAGGTTGTCATTTCAGAGTTTTCCCGGGCAGCGGTGGGTTGGCGAAGGGGAAAAGGAATGGGAAGTGGAAGGGAAGTGGTCAGCTAGTATACATATACTATATATATATATAGTATATATATTATATATATATATATATATGTGTGTGTAGTATATATATATATATATATATATATATATATATATATATATTATGATATATATATAATTATATATAATATATAATATATATATATATATATGTATATAAATATATTCCATTGTTTCACTTTCCTTTGTTGCTTTTGTCTTTATATATACATTACATACATACATACATACATAGCAGAAGCTACGGGTAATAAGTAGATGCACATTTACTAGTGCCTTCAGCTTTCTGCTTATGTAACGTATCTTTACTTATCTGTACTTGCGTCAGTGCAGTTTAATGTTTTTGGTATCTCTGCACGACTTTAGTATTTAGTTAATCACCTACCAAGAGTCCTTTCATTTTTGGCTGACTCAGCATGCGTCATTTCGCTTGCTGCCTAGCGAAGACAAGATCAACTCTCTGAATTAGATCCATGCCGCTCTTTCTCTTATGGATTTATCACTAGATAAAGCCATTATTATTCAAATGTTCATTTTGTATAAGATGCATAGCTGCAGGATCAAGTGAAAACTTGAGGGTGGATATTTATCGTTTTTCATTTTTATTTCCAAACGAGAGTATGGATTTTGCTAGAGTGAATTCATGAGGCGCATAATTTTGGGCTCTGCGAATTTTGGGAATTTACATTTAATCTTAGCTTAGGAATGAGGAATGTAGTTTTAGAGTATGTTGTGGTATTCAGCATATGTCAAATATGGCATTACCAAGGAAGATCAATCTCCCCCTTTCCCTTATTTCAATCTTTCCTACCTGTAGAACCTACTTACTCATTGTAAATGTTCTATTCCTTCCTCATTTAGTTGTTTTCTGTAATTTATTTCTGGATTCGTTTTTATAACTGTTTTCATTACACATCTTTTAACTGCAAGTGTTCTGCACATAAACATATTTAGATCATTTATGCTTCATCACACTTGATGAGTAATGCATTGATATGACCACAAGTGAGAGAGGAAGTCATCTTTAAAAAGCTTGATTCGCACTACAGGTCCGGTTGCGCTCCACTCTCGCTCCAGTCCCGGTCCGGTCCAATAATGTTACATGAATTTCAATGGAAGCACTCAAACTGGGGCTCATGGTCTGCTTTCGCTCCGGTCACGGTCTGGTTCAATAATGTTACATGAATTTCAATGAAGACCTTCAAACTGGCGCTCACGGTCCGCTCTCGCTCCGGTCACGGTTCCCTCAAAAAAAATTTTGACTGAAGTGAGAGCGGAGCGAGAAAGGACTGTTTTGTACTCAGTGCCGTAATTTATAAAAGTATCATGAATCACTAATTGTAAATAATAAAGACACGTGTCCCTGTACCAAGAGGCAAAAACTGGATTAGCAAGAAATGGATACGAACACAACAGTATAAAAAAGCTCCGCCTACCCTCTCCCTCCTCCCCCCCCACCCCCTCCTCCTTCCTTCCCTCACCTGCCCTCCCGCTCTGTTCCCTCTCTCTCAAAGTTGCTTTAGTTTAAAATACCTATTTTGTATAATTTATTTTCTATCTGTCTATGTATCTATCTAAGTTTACATTGTGTTTATATCTAATGATCCACTCGGTTGTTACCTGTCAGTTGACTCGACATCAAAACATACCATGAAAGGATCAGAATCTTGGCAAGGTTATAATTAGGGGTGTTAAGTGAAGATAGAATTGGTCTAAGTGGGACACCTTCCTTGTGGATTTTCGGGAGACCATACATAATCCCGTAAGTAGACCCGGTATCATATAAATTCTGAAAGGTCATCTCATCAATAATGTATTTATTTTTAAGAAGTCTCAGAAATCTGTTGATCCTGTCCTCTACTTTTACAACATTCTGAAGGTTAGGAGTTCCCAAGTTCTGAAATTTAGTGGTATCGTCGAGTATCGAACACATCTTCGTCACATAATCGAGTTTATCTAAGATTACCGTTCCCTTACCTTTATCAGGATGCAAATTGATAATGTCCTGGTCTTTAGCTAATTCTTTCAAGATTAGGAGATCCTCTCTCTTGAAGAAAGGAGCCCATCTAGTTTTTAGATTATTGTAGTTTTGGTGGGCTAGAGCTGACAGTTGTTTTCTTAGATAATCTGCATTATTACAGAATGGCGATTTGGTCGGTTTAAGAAATAAAATTTCTAAAGGGAGAAAAAATTGTTGAAAATTGGGTTTAAAACTCGGGAGGCAAAAGTCTAAACCTAACTACAAGATAAATTCTTGTTTTTTTTTAGGCAAACCCCGTTTGGACAAATTAAAAACTTAGTTAATGTTATTGTTCAAAGATGGAATAGAAATGCCCAGGTCTCGTAGTTTCTTGTTGTGTCTCGTCTCCACACTGCACAAAAAGAGAAATGGAATTGTTAAAAAGTTTCGTAAATATAAAATGGTCAATTAAAGTTAGAGTCCTTAACAAAAGTTTTGTGTTTAACAGTTAATGTAAGAAAACTCTTTAAATCCTTATATTTAGAATTCTAATGTACAGTGATGCTCAAATCTCATGCGACATGACTCCATAGGATTTTGTTCAAAATTCACTAACAGGCAACTAGCATGCTCCATATTTATCTACTATTTCAATTTGAAAAGGCTATTATTGCTTACAATAAGGCCATAATGTTTCAAAAGAGTAAAATCTGTCATATATTTCAAAACTATAAGAAAATGTCACGTGTAGCCAAATTTCAGAAAAAAAAAACTCTGAGGAAACATTTTCAAAACTTTTGTTCACACGTCGCTGAAGCATTTGACCAAATTGAAGTCGTCATCAAACCTCAGTTCAAATGTTAAATATAAAAAAACGAAAAAATTGTCATAACATTAATAATGCTTCCAAAGCAAGCATAAAATTTGATATAGTCGTATTTGATTGTTTTACACCTCAATACTGAAAAAAATGTAATATGTATAGTATACAAAGGTAGAATGCGCCCGCCGATAGCAACATGTGAGGGGAGCATGTTTGACGTATCATTAGTGTCGGTGCAACAACAACCACCTGGTGTAACATAAGTAGTTCTACAATGATTAGCGACAATGAAATTATCTTGAAAACATTTACATTACATGTGTTAGAGGAATATTTGGATTTTCATACATAATTATTTGTTATATTTCTTAAATATTTTAAAAATTATGGCATACTACCAAACATTCGCCTATGCAATTATTCTTTTGTCAAAGCCAAGATATTGTTCCTAGGCCTAGCTGTTAGATTCCTTTACTTTACGCTCAACATTCACATCTCTCTATTAACAATTTCTGGCCAGAAAGCAAATAGTTACCATATGAAAGAATAAATTATACACCAAAAGCGAGCAGAAGGATTTTAAGAAAATAATACCCAAAAGCGAGCAAAGGACTTTTAAGAAAATAATATTTTAAACCAGCTGAAAAACAAGTGTTCCATACTCCTTGATATTAATACTTATATTTCGATTAATAGCCGTCTTCTCCATATGATCAAAATCATCATAATTTTTTATTCCTCAAAAAGCAGGTAATCTCTAAAAATAAAATCATTAGTAACAGATTACATCTCTGAAAGCTTAGATTAATTTTTTAGGCCTATAAATCATTTTGCAACATACAAACAGCTTAAACACAGCCTAAAACTTCAACATTCAAATAAAACTGTTTGTAATTCATATTACTATTGTATTTCTCAAAGAACAGGCAATCTCTACAGATAAATTTATTAGTAACAGATTACATCTCTGAAGGCTTAGATTATCGTTTAGGCCTATAAAACATTTTGCAGTTTACAGGCAGCTTAAACACAGCCGAAAACTTCAACATTCAAAGAACACTTGTTTTAATTCACATTCCTTCTTTGAAAATGTTGTTATGACTGTTGAGCATATTAGGTCTACTGTCATAATGTTGCAGACATAGTTATGTTGACCAGTCCGAGGAGCATGGTAAGTGTGCTTTCATCGATGACACCACTAACCTTATCACACCGCACTTTGAACTAAGCAACGTAAAAAATAAATCAGTTCAAATCGTACAGATTACGAATTATACCAATGCCTAAAAGGGATCATATTCATACAACCTAAGGAAAATAGGGCTAGCTGTGAATTTGTAAACTTTTCGACATGCATGACATTAGAAATAAAAAAAAGTATAACATTACTTGGCAACGTCACGTTGAGTCTGAGAATCAGGACTATACAAAAAGAATCAAGTCGCATGAGATTTGAGCACCACTGTACCAGAAGGTTCTGCACTTCCTGGCACTGATGTGCTTGCACCATGTTATAGTGGGAGATGAGGCTTTCCCTCTGAAGAGAAATTTAATGAAGCCCTACCCAGGTTCACAGACTGAACATAATGTGGAAAAAAGGATTTTTGATTATAGACTATCTAGAGTCAGGAGGATAGTTGATTGCACATTTGGTATTCTAGTGCAAACCTTCAGAATTTGTTTAAGGAAACTTTTCTAAGCCTTCTAATTCTAAAGCAATCATTACAACAACGTGCATACTTCGCAATTTGATACACCCAAATATTGCAATATCAGATACTGTTGCCATGCCTCCATCAAATAGAGTACGCTCAATGAGAGGAATTAATCAAGAGGGAGGAAATGCTACGACGGAGGCCTTTGGCGTAAGAGAAACACTGTAAGATTATTTCAGCTCCCCAATTGTTTCAGCGTCTTGACAAAATGATAAAATATAAGAAAACAAACATAATTGTATAGGAATGTTGTTTAGTGAACTAGGACATGCCTTTCCGCAGTGAACAGTAGACTATTATTATACACATATAGTATATATTGAATTTATTTCCATTATATATAAGTGTGTGTGTGTATAATTTCTTTTTCAGTACCTTGGCAAAATTATTGTATAGGAATATTGTTTAGTGAGGCTAGGAAATGAATTTCTACAATGAACATTAGGATAATATTATATACACTGAATTTCTTACTACTTTTGCAACCCAGCTGCTGCATGCTTATTTCCACCCAGCTCCTTTTTTTCGCCATATTATCACTATCGTGCAGCGAAGCCAGGTCGTATAGTTCTAGTTTGCTTTTCACTAGTTCTGTTAACATTTCATTTGAAATCACAACCTCAAAGTAAGTTTTGTTGATTAATTTGGTTCATACATTGTCCTTATATTGGTGATAAATAAGAGGAAAACTTTTTCTAATGATTTACCTACCTTTTGCACGATCCGAAGTTGGTGTTTTCTTTTCATTATCCATGTTTTCTCATACGACAAAAGGTAACACAAGGCTGAATCTCGACTGGAGTGGAGCAGTAGTTCCAGGACCTTGGCAACTGTGTTCACACTGGCGCTCACTGTCCGTTTCACTCTACTGTAGCTCCAGTCAAGAAATCTTTTGAAGGGATGTTACCGGAGCGAGAGCGGACCGTGAGCGCTACTGTGAATGCTTCCATTGAAATTCATGTAACATTATTGGACCAGACCGGGACTGGAGCGAAAGCGGAGGGGGACAGGACCATTAATGCGAATCAGGCTTACAGTTTCTCTTAGACTTGGGGGCATCATCATTAACTGCCACTGCTAGGAAGCTTGTTCCACTGGCGTTCATACTGGGAGTAAAACACCTTAGGACTCTGCATATGCTGTCACACCTCTACGAAATGTGCGACCTTACGCTGCATAATGAGTAGCACGGACTATTTTTAGGTGATAGGATGCCAAACTCCAGAAAAGAAGTTTTCTGCCGAATTAAAGCTGAAGGAAGTTGGCCAAGCTGGATATTGAAGAACGTAGTCTGAATTATTCGATCCATTGTTGTAAAATAGGAATCTGGTACTTCCAGCACTTTTATTAGGAAGATAAAATTCTTGGGATGCTGTTGACACATGAATTGGAGATATAGGAATCATTCCAGCATATAGTAATCATAGAAGAATTGCAAATCGTAAAAAAGATATGTTGTCAGTGTTAGGCTATGTTTTAAGTGATGTGAAGCTAAAAGCTTGGAACATAAATTACAGCCAAGTAAGTAATCAGATTCATTAAGTACAGTGTAGCATATTCAAAGTGAGCCTGGTCATTCTACGTCCAGTCAACAAAGTTTTGGTTTTGCCTGAATTTTGTATCAGGCATGGGTCCAATACAAGTACTTGTACTTGGACTTGGCCAACTTAAGTATGAAATTTTGAGTACTTGTACTTGAGATTTTAAAATTCATTGTACTTGTACTTGGCCAAAAAATACTTGAAAAATCAAGTACTTTTAAGTAGTTTTTTAAATACAATACAGACTTAGTAGGCTTTACTACATAACTAACCTTATAACAAAAACTGCACTATTAGTGACAATAACTTGACTATAATGCTTGGAGCTTTTTAATATGAATTGTTTATGTCAATAATAAAGATATACCAAGTTTATTTCAACTCATTTAACATCTACTGTTGTGTATCACTAGAATATCAGCCAATCAGTTCGAGAATGAACCTGGGACAACCTGTTCTCTTCCTGTCTGTGCTTGTTTGGCGCTTATGACCAAAAAATTCTTAGTGACATATTAGAAATTTTTGAGCCATTTGAGGAGGCCACTGACTGTGCCCAAAGACATAATTCTGTTTCCTCTAGCCTGGTCATTCTACGTGTGCGAGGGTTCAAGTTTCACTTAGAGAAAATGCAATACAAGTACTATAACAATGGTTTGGTATTTGGATTGAAGAGGTCATTACAGAAACTCCACCAGATATATGAAGAACGGAAAATATATCAAATGGCAACTATTCTTGATCCAAGATTTCAATTTCTATAGGTGTTCTGAAGATGAGGAAAAGGCGAATCTTAAGTCTTCTGCCATAACTGCAGCCCAGTTTATGTCCAAAGATACTACAGCTTATGCAAGCCACAGACCATACAGAAAATACACCAGGACCTAGTTCAAGCGAACCAAAAAGGAAGAAACTGTTTAGTTTTATGGGTAACCCAGTTTGACATTCAACAAATGTAACGCAGATTCAGGAGTCTCTTAATATTGAATTTCAAAGATACCTGAGTCAGCCATGCATTTCAGAAGAAAGAGATGTGCTAGCATGCTAGAAAGACCACAGAGAAACATTTCCAACTCTTGCTAAGATGGCACAGTAGAAAGGATTTTCAGTGTTGCAGGAAAACTATTTCGCCCAGATAAATGTCGTCTGACTGACAAGAATTTTGAGTCTGTGATGTTTGTAAAATGCAATGATAAATCGTACAAGTAGATATAGTGAACAGGTAATTGTATCAAAGAGAGAAATATAATTTAGTTTAGAACGTTTTAGAAAATATGATTTTGTTTACAGTATTTCCGAAAAATATAATTTTGCTTAAATTATTCTGAACAGTATTATATTTTTTGTGATGGAAATCTACTTCGTATTACAGTATTAAGAATAGCATTGTAAAATTAAATTGAAGAAATTATTATATTTTCGTTACTTTAACCTGTAGGCAGACCAATTTTGTTCACTTGTTCATTAAACCATATGAATATCGCTTCACCTCTTTTCGGCCCTATGGGCTAAGGTTCGCTGACTTTTACTGTGAGAACTACTTGAGTATATCCTTTTGGGAGGCTTCTTTTTGTAAAGATATAGTATAACACCAAATTTTCTCTCCGTTAGATATTTGCCTGCGAATTTTTATTAGATATTTGCTACTGATTTTAAATCAAACAATAATACAAAACCTGGTGAAATGTACTTATACTTGTACTTAAGTACATTGTCAAGTACTCGGACTTGGATTTAAGTCTCAGGCAAATCTTCTGTACTTGTACTTGCTCTTTATTTCAGTACTTGTTCATGTACTTGGACCCAAGCCTGTTTTGACTTTTACGTATGTATCACATCATTTTACATTAGGATAGAAGATATATCAGCAAACGAATATCCGCATTGGTTTTCCTTATATTCTAAGTCAACATTTACATCTTCTCTGCCATCTTATTTTTAAAGCAAAAATCTTGCTGCCTTAGAACTTTCATCTGTAGAGCTCAAGATGTGATATGCGTAGGCTCACTACAATGCCTCTCAGCTTCTTCTGCTGTAGGTCACTTGAAAAGATATTATAAGGGAGATCAGTTTGTCAAAGTTGTGAATGAGACCCCTATGGCTAGCCATGTCAAAGCAAGCAGAACTAAAATCAATTTGAGTAAATCTGAATTCATATTCGCTGTCAGTGTCGTTTTAAATGCAACCAGTGAAATATAAAAGTTCTCCACAAGTACCTAGTTGTCCTTTGAGTAGGAAGCCATTTTTTCGAAAGTGTCAGATTTGAGATACTGTACTGACATAACGCCTCAAAATCAGCTTAGAATTTCAGTAGACTTGGAGATCCACGGAAGGACACATTAACCTTTAAGTATTAAAAGTCAGTACTTGCGCCTTCTTTCTGACTAGGTACAGCATTGCATAATTTCATGAAATAGGGGAGTAGGAGCGTTATAAAAAAAACAAACTAGTAGAATGTGTTCAACACTACAGATATTCTTTTAGAAGCTAAAATTATTCTTCATTTGGCTGTACTCCTTCACAACCTTCCTGGTTGTCGAGGATTTTGTCCCCTGGCCAGAAAGCAAGATGAAAAAATGGCTTAGAGTGGTAGGTATTAGGAAGAGGAAGTCAATCTATGAAACCACTCGGTTATTTAAGCATGGTTAATAGTTTCCCCATCTTCATATAATAGGTCCATTTGTTTACTTGATGATATCCGGTACAATTTGATGTAAATAGCTTGGGCATTCCTATATTTGTCAAAATTCACTGCTTAGAGTAATGGGAAATAGGGACCATGGATGGAAAGGGCTTTTCATTCAAATCTACCTGTACACCTCAGATGTATTTTTTTATAAAGTTGCATTGGTCTGCAAGCATGCTAAAAGTTGTGTAATATGAGTTGCAGTGTATTATTATTCTTCATTTTGACGCTCAAGTTCTTTTAGAGCTCATTATACAAACGCTGAACAATTCGCTGGGTATTTTCTCCTTGATTAATACCAATTTATTAGTAAATTAGTAATCATCCCTTTCATCTTTGGTACTTGCAAAAGAAATTAATTGGAGAGCCATTAAGTGTTATAATTAACTGGAGAGCCATTAGATATTTTTATTAACTGAAAAGCCGTTAAATTTGTCAATTATGAGCCATTAAAAGTTTTAATTAACCCAAGAGTTATTAGTTGGTTTCATGGGACATTGAGTTTGCCTTATGATTTCCCAAGTGACAG
>NC_087213.1:40065636-40078136 GCF_015104395.2 Macrobrachium nipponense
TTTTAAAATTTTCCCTGTGGCTTTTGCTGTTAAACAAAATCACGTGCTTACTTTTGTGATTTTATAGTATATATATATATGATATGTATGTATATATATATATATATATATATATATATATATATACATATATATATTCTTATATGCTGTTATCCGCAATGCATATCTTCCCCTCGGTGACTGTATGAAGTACCTTAATTTTGAAATGGAAAGATTTATGACGTCACTCAGGGAAATGACGAAACTTATTTTCATTCAAGAAATTCTATAATCATACCTTTCATTTTAAGACTTTTATTGTCTTACATCACGTAATAATAAATGTTGTTTATGATTATTACCCCACTTTCTCTCTATTTATTGTTTTGAAAGAGAATTTTTATGATATCAGCTGTCCCTCTTTCCCAAAATCGTTCGCCCAACTATTTTAGGGCTGAGATTTCTTGACCAGTTTATATCGAAGAGAGAGCAATTATGTCATTCTGAGACTTTCTCTGGCGTTCATTGAAGGGAGAGCCCCTCTATCCCTCTCTCTCTCTCTCTCGCTCTCTCTCTCTCTCCCGTCGTAAAGAATTGTGATTTCACATTAACGCAAAGATTTTGTACAGTGATGCTCAAATCTCATGCGACATGACTCCATAGGATTTCGTGCAAAACTCACTAACTGGCAACCTAGCATGCTCCATATTTATCTTTTATTTCAATGCGAAAAACGCGAGTATCGCATACACTAACGCCATAATATGTTTCATAAGGGTGAAATCTGTCATATATTTAAAAATTGTATGAAAATGTCACGTGTAGCCAAATTTCAGAAAAACCCTTACGAAACTTTTTCAAAACTTTCGTTCACTCTTTGCTGAAGCATTTGACCAAAACGAAGTCGCCATCAAACCTTAGTTCAAAGGTTAAAAAAAAAAAAAAAAAAAAAAAAAAAAAAAAAACAATTGTCGTAACATTAATACTGCTTTCAAAGCAAATATAAAATTTGAAATAGTCCTCTTTGATTGTTTTTACCCTCAACGCTGAAAAATGTAAATATGTATATACAAAAGTAGAATGCGCCCACCGATATCAACGTGTAAGGGGAGCATGTGTGACGTATCAGTGTCGGTGCAACAACAACCACCTGGTATATACGTAGTCTACAATGAGTAGTGACCATTAAATTATCTTGAAAACATTTACTTTATGTGTTAAAGGAATATTTGGATTTGCATACATAATTATTTGTTATCTTTCTTAAATATTTCAAAACTGATAGCCTACTAGCAAATATTCGCCTATTTGTCAAAGCCAAGATATTATTCCTAGGCCTAGGTGTTAGATTTCTTTACTTTACACTTAACATTCACATCTCTATATTAATAATTTCTGGCCAGAAAGCAAATGAGGTTATCTACACATTCTTGCAAATCAAGTTACCTTATGAAAGAATAAATTATACACCAAAAGCAAACAGAAGGAGTTTTAAGAAAATAATATTGTAAACCAGTTGAAAAACAAGTGTTCCATTGCCTTGATATTAATACTTATGATATTTCGATTAATAACCATCTTCTCCATATAACCAAAATAATCATCATCTTTTATTCCTCAAAGAACAGGTAATCTCTACAAATAAAAACATTAGTAAAGATTACATCTCAGAAAGCTTAGATTATTTTTCTAGGCCTATAAATCATTTTGCAACATACAGGCAGCTTAAACACAGCCTGAAACTTCAAGATTCAAAGAAAACTGGTTGTAATTCATATTCCTCAAAGAGCAAGTGATCTCTACAAATAAATTCATTAGTAACAGATTACATCTCAGATGGCTTAGATTATTTTTCTAGGCATATAAAACATTTTCCAACATACAGGCAGCTTAAACGCAGCCGAAATCTTCAACATTATAATAAAACTTGTTTTAATTCATATTCCTATACTGAAATTGTTGTTATGACTGTTGAGCTTATTAGGTCTACGGTCATAATTCTGCAGACATGGTTATGTTGACCAGTCCGAGGAGCATGTTAAGTGTGCTTTCATCGATGGCACCGCTAACCTTATCACACCACACTTGAACTGAGCAACGTAAAGATAAAGAAAAATCAATTCAAATCACACAAATTAAGAATTATACCAATGCATAAAAGGGATCATATCTATTTAACCATAAGGAAAATAAGGCTAGCTGTGAATTCGCAAACTTTTCGACATGAATGACATTACAAATAAAAAAAAAAAAAAAAAAAAAAAAAAAAAAAAAAAAAAAAAAAAAAAAAACACTACTGGGCAACATCACGTTGAGTCTGAGAATATGGACGATACCAAAAGAATCATGTCGCATGAGATTTGAGCCCCACTGTACTTAGTGGTTGGTCACTCGTAAATTTTAGATTTGGTATTTCTTAGATTTATTTAATATTGTTTAGTGATTAATTTGTTGAATCTGAACAGACATTGTAAAAGTGTGCAACAGGTGCCTCGTGTGTAAGTGTTTATTGCTGATTTTGAAAAAGGCCTTCTAAAATTGGCATACCAAGGTAAGAGTTTTTTTTAATAAGTTCAGTGCACTAAACTTAAACATAAAAAGTACTTGAAATACTGACAGTACTTAGGTGATTCCAAGTGAAATTTTTACCATTTTTTTTACATTTTGTTGTTGGTGATTTTTTTTCTTTCATTGATCCCTTTTTCTTATTAAAGTGATTTTTTGTGCATTTATCCAATTTTGTTATTGAAGTGTGTTTTTTATATTCTGTGTGATTAATGCTTTCTTAGTGTTTTTGCAGTTTTGATAATTTCCACATTTTTTATTAAAATAATTGTTTTCATTAATTAATCATTGCATATTTAATTAAGTTTTGCACTTGTGAATTACCTTGTATTTACTTAGAATTCTCTTCAAGTTTTATTGTTCTTTAACACTTGTGAATTAATTTCCAAATTTTAGTTGTTACGTAACACTTTGAATTTCAATTGAATAATTTAATTCCTTGATTAATTAATTTTCTTGATTTTTGCGATAGATTAATTTTTATTTTTTAACTTTATTTAATAATTGATTCAAGAATTAATTAAACTTTGTGTTGTTTTCAAATAATAGTAAATTTCCCTGAGATTGTGAAATTTCACAGCTAAATTTTGAATTTAATAATAAAATTTTTGTATTTGAAATTTTTATAAGTGTTTTCTTTTTCACCAGTACATTTAATTTTGTTTAGGTAGAAATATAGAGTAGTGATTGGGCCGTTTTCCTTCTATTTAATTGAAGTGAGTTAGAACCAGGGAAAGACTTAGACTTTTAAATGTTGTTGATGGAGTGATACCCTTTAATTAATTCAACTACATCTAAGATTACCTCACACCTGTTTTAATGACCTTAGTCTGATTTTCTGCAATATTGATAAGTTGCTTAAGGGATCACTTGTGCCTTTAGAGTATTCAGTAGTATTTTATCTGTGATGACGGTTCAGGTGTCTGGCTTTTGTGAGGTAACTATTTTATGATTGATAAGTGTAGTAACCAGATACTTGGCACTTTGTCACTATATATATATATAAATATATATATATATATATATATATATATAATATATATATAGTATATATATATATATATATATATATATATATATATATATAGATATATACTATGAAAAATGCAATATATATATATATGGACATGGGAAGCGTTGCTATCAACCAACATATTTGTCCGCTTATTAAACATGCTGACGTTTCGAGGACACAGCCTCATTTTCAAAGCTGAAAAACGCAGTTATATTATATATAGATAGTACAAAAACTGAGAATTAAGAAATTTACGAATTAAAAAATATTAAAACTTTTAAAAAATTTAAAAAATATAATATGCAGCAGACAGAATGCAAGAAACAGACCGCTACCTTTCACGAGGGGAACCAAGGACCTAATGACATCAAAAACAGAGATAGGGCACTCTCAAGACAGGTAGTGTTGTGTAGGTAGTTTGGTTGTTTAAAGAAGGAACAAGCTTCTTAATGTAAAAAGACTCAGTTATTGCTAATTGATGAGGTGAGGTACCTCTGGAGAGAATTTTAAAATGTTTATATTCAATATGTTGTTTACATTTTTAGGCATGATCACACACATTAGAAAATTCTGGATTAGTTAATGTATTACCTGTTCTGTAACTAACTCCGCGAGACAATCAATTCTGACTTTTAGTAGGCGACGAGAAGCCCCCACGTATTTCCCCACTCTACATTTGGGGCAAGTGTATAAATAAACGACATTGGAAGTCATCAGGGAGCTTAGTTTGTCTTTATGTCTAAAAAAAGAAGCAACGGTTAACGGGTTCTTGGGTATAAGTCTATTGTTGACTGCCGGAAGGTGTCGATGAATAAGGTCATTTAGCTGAACATATTATTATTATTATAAAAGTAGTTTTACCAGACCACTGAGCTGATTTTCAGCTCTCCTAGGGCTGGCCCGAAGGATTAGATAAAATGCCAGTTCTAGCCCTTAGGTCAGAACTGGGACCAAATTGGTCATTCAGGATAAATAAAAAAAATTGCACAAAGGCAAACGCTTTCATACTAGAACACACACACAATAAATACATTTACTCATGTTCCCTTACATACATACTAAAACAGTATATTAAAATTCGGAATTAAGTTTTAAATTTTAGAAATTTTGTTTTAAAATTCACTAAAAAAAAACTTATATTTTACCAATTAAATTGCAGTTCCTCAGAAAAGTCAAAATTGGAACTACTGAAAATGTAAAAGATTCTGTCAAAATTCTTTTATTGTTTTATTTCCAAAGTTGACAGTCTCTGCTGGTCATACTTTGGACACTCGCACAAGACATGTCTGACTGTTACCAACTCCTTGCACTCTGGACACTCTGGAGCAGGGTCGCGTGGGTTGCTCATCAAGTGCCCGTGTGTCAGACGAGTGTGGCCTATACGGAGGCGTGTCAGGATTACTTGAGCATGTCTCTCTCTTTGATATGCTGAACTCCATTTGTTAACATCCTGTTTTATTTGTTTTAATTTATTATTTTCAGGCTCTTCAGCCCATACGTTTTGCCATTTATTTACAATTATTGTTTTTATATAACTTATATAATCACTGGTGGGGATGTTTACATTTGCTTTTATCATTTGGACTGCTTCTTTAGCTGCTTTATCAGCCTCTTCATTTCCTCTTATCCCCACATGAGCAGGGATCCAACATATTTCAATATTTTTGCCATTTTTATATAATTTGTGGAGTTCAAATTGAATTTGCTGTACAATATTATTTTTTGAATTGTAATTCTGAAGAGCTTCTATGGCACTTCTCGAGTCACTAAAAATCACAAAATTATTAATTGAAGTTTGCTTTATAATTTTGATAGCTACTTTAATTGCACACAACTCTGCTGTGAAGACTGAGGCATGATTGGGTAAAGAAAAATTGATGTTTTGTTCTGCGATATAGCTGCATATCCTACGCCATGTTGCGATTTGGACCCATCGGTATATATTGCATAATGTGAACTTTTTTGTCTTATATGTTCTATGGTTTTTTGTTTATGGTGTTCTGGGGTATATACGGAACTTTTTGATAAATATTTCAAGTGAGTGCAAGTCTTTACTTTAATCATAGTCCAATGGGGTGGTAACTTTACTATTGAAGGTACTTGTATATTTATATAAGACTCGACAGTCTATTAGCTCTAATTGGGAAAGGTGGTGAATGATTGTTTATAAAGACATCCCTTAACTCAAATAGACTTTTAGTTGGTGAATCACTTGCCTTGATTCTTAATGCACTTTTCATGGTTATGAATTCTCTATGGAGGGATAGTGGCAGTTCGCCACATTCAACTTGTACAGAGGAGACTGGTGAGGATCTAAATGCTCCTGTGCATATTCTTAGGCCTTCGTTGTGAATTGGGTCTAATATTTTCAGTGCTGCTTCTGAAGCTGACCCGTATATTTCACTTCCATAATCAATAATTGATAGCACTGTTGCTTTATAAAGTATAGTAAGAGTATGTCTATCAGCTCCCCAATTTGTGTGAGAAAGTTTTTTAATTAGGTTTAATGCTCTTTTGCATTTCGATTTTATGTAAGTTATATGTGCTTTCCAGTTGAGGTGTGCATCAAATATTAAACCTAAAAATTTTGCAGTTTGGCTAATTGGTATATTATGGTTTCTCATTTTTAATTCTGCTTCTTCACCTTTTTTCCAAATTTTACTTTTATAAAAAATGACTGCTTGGGTTTTTCTATGGAAAATCTAAATCCTACTGATGAGGCCCATTCATCTATTTTTATTATAGTTTTATTAATAATTCTTTCTGCATGTTTTATGCGTGATGCTGTGTAATATATTGCAAAATCATCCATATACAAATTACTCTTAATTCCAACCGGTAGCATGTTACTGATGTTGTTAATTGCCAATGTGAACAAAGTACCACTAAGGACGCTACCTTGTGGTACTCCATTTTCAAGTGGAAATATTTTGGAAAAAACATGATCTATTCTCACCTGAAAAGTGCGGTCAGTCATAAAGTTTTTAATAAATTTAGGAAGATGGCCTCGGATGTTATTATTATGTAAAGATTTTAATATTGCATACCTCCATGTAGTGTCGTATGCCTTTTGAATGTCAAAAAAGACAGCTATTGTACTTTGTTTTCTTTCAAATCCTCTACGTATATGGTCTTCCAAACTACACAGAGAATCTAATGTAGACCTATTACGTTGTGAACCAAACTGTGTAGGACTTAAAATTTTATTTTCACGAATGTGCCATGTAAGTCGTGCATTTACCATTTTCTCCAATAACTTGCATATACAACTTGTTAATGAGATAGGTCTATAATTATTCACATTACTAGCATCTTTTCCTGGTTTGGGTATAGGAATTATTATTGCATTTCGCCATTTGTCCGGAAACAAATTTTGGAGCCATAAATGATTGTAAAATTTTAATAAGTATGATTTTGCCAAAGGTGCTAGGTGGCAAATCATCTCAAAGCAAACATCATCTCCTCCAGGGGCAGATTTATTACTGTTCAAGAGAGCATATTCTAACTCTTCCATATTGAACTTTTTATTATATATATCTTCCTTTGTCTCAAATTAAGTATAATAGACTCTGCTTTGTTTTTTACTTTTTTAAAATGTTTGTCTAGATTTTCGTCACTACTTATTTTGGCAAAACTTGCCCCAAGTATGTTACTTATTTCGTAGGGATCTAAAAGTTTATTTCCATTATCTAATATAGCTTGTCTGGGTGGTCTAATGTTTGTTCCATTTATTTTTCTGAATTTTTCCCATACTTTTTGAATGGATGTTTCGCTTGTTATTTCTGACACATAGGACCTCCAAGATATTATTTTACCTTTTATTACTTCTTTTCTAAATTTGGCTGATATTTTTATTATATAAAAAGGTTTTAATACATCTATTTCCTAATAGTAAAACTTGTCATTTTTAATATATTTTCTTCTGTGAATGGTTTTGATTTATTAACTTTATTGAATCTTCTGTTTAGAGTATCTAACCTTCTTGCTAGAGAGTGTTTTTCTCGTACTAATTCAGTTAGATCATCTGACCACCATGGGACTTTAAGTTTTTTATTATAGGGGTTTTGAATGAGGAATAGCTTTGTCTGCTGCCTTTTTAATGAAGGACACAATGAAATCGTTCGTCTCATTGTGATTTCTCAAATAATCATACGCGGTATTTTATCGGTATGAAAGTAAAATATGTCCCAATCTGCTTTTTGCATGTTGTAATGTGGAGAATATGGTTTTGGTTCATTATTTAATAAGGATATTATTATGGGTAAAAATTGGGTTCACTTGAGTAGGAGTTCAATCACATATATTTCCCAATGTCTAGTCTGTCAACTATATTTGTTGAACAAAGGGTGACATCTACTGTGGAAAATGTTCCATGGGTTCTGGAATAATATGTATTTACTTCGCTGTCATTCAGACAACAAAGATTATTAGCGTTCATTAAGTTTTCTATTTTTGCTCCATCTTTATCTGGAGTAATGTTGTTATAGTCCCATATTGAGTTATGCGCATTGAAATCTCCTACAATTAATATTGGATTCTTAAACTCTTTTATTATTTTCTGTAATTTGTTTAAATCATACTTTTTATTAGGCTGATTGTATAAGTTAATTATATCAAGCACATTATTTTCTATTTTACTGTTATTGCTGAAATTTGCAATTCAGTGTAATCTATATCTAATTTGTCGTATATATTTTATTATGGACATATATTGCTGTTCCTAAATTATTTTCATTTTCCTGTGATGTTGTAGCTAATAGATATTTACCTATTTTTGGAACTCGTTTTCCTATGTGGTTGTATACATATAATCATTGGTTCATGTTCGCTAATAAGTCGTTGGACTTCCCCTAAGTGCATTCTCGTTAATAATCCATTTATATTCCATTGAATTATATAACGATTGAATGGTGTAATATAAGTGGTCAAATTACCCTAGATTATTAAAGCTGATATTTTCTTAAAATTTTTTATAAGTTAATTTGTATTTTGTAGGTCTTGATTCATTTTTTGTTGTAGTTTGAATCTTACTTTCGTTAACTGTTACTTTTTTACTATCTTGATTTGATTTTTCCATTTTGATTTTCTTTAGAATATTATCTACAACACTGATGTGTTTCTCTTTGTAATATTCTAAGTGTTCAATACACATACAACCTTCTTCATGAGATTTGATGTTTGTTTTTTCCTTACTCCTATTCCTCATGAAATTTCTTATGGTGTTGGTTAGGCTGTCTTTAGTTATAGTCTTATTTTTGTGGCACATTGCTATAAAGCATTTACTGCAGCCGCATGTATCTTCCTGTTTCTCAGTTTGTTTTGTTTTTCCTTGTTTTTTCCTGTGGCGCCTATAATTGGTGATGGTTGAATTTCTTCGTTTTCACTGTAGTGACCTGTATTTTGGTTTTCCATTTCATCTGAATTTTGTGATTCGGTTCCTAGAGGTACTATTGTTACTATGGGAGACAGTGGAATATTAGTGTTTTGTTTCTGAACTTTAGCTTTCGGCGAGATTGGTGGGTTATTTATCTTTTTACAGACTTGTTTGGTGGAATTAGGTGGTGTCTTATCCAGTTGTCTCTTTCGAGTAGTATTATCTGTTTTTTCACATTCTTGTGATTTTAATTCTTCTTTGTTTTCCTCTATGTCATTATCTATTTCAATTTCCGATAAAGAGCTAAATCGATTTTCCACAGTCGTAATATTATGTATGTTTGAAGAGTTCTTTTCATCTTGTATTTTTTGTGGTGGTATTTCTTTATTTCTATTATTATCATTTGTCTCAGTTCTGGTATTGCTTGACTTTGAGGTGTCTGCATACCTAAATTTCTTAGCTGGGTCATTTAATCCTCTCACTTTCAGTTCTCACTTTGCTTCTCTTATCGTCATTCCAGTTCGTTCTTGTAGTCATTTAAGTTCTGTATTGTAGATATAGAACGCACACAATTTAGATCTGGCATGATGTTCTAATCCACAATTGACGCATTTGGGTTGGCCACAGTCCCAGCGTGTTTTATGGTCCTGCGAGCTGCAAAAGGCACATCTATAAATATTCCTGCACTTAATTGCTGTATGACCATATTTGCAACAGTTCTTGCATTGCATAGGTTTAGGAACATAAGGTCTTAGTTCCCTATTTAATCCTAGCATTTTAATTTTTAAGGGTAAGGTTTGGCCACTGAACTTTATCTTGGCTATTTTGATAGTTTGACTTTTGTCTTTCCTGCTTGGGACCTCATATACTTCGCAGTCTTCAACATTATTGTACCTTTTCTTTAATGAATCTAAAAGTATTAATCTATCTAATGTTTCATCCTCAAGATTTGGTACTACTACTGTGCCTTGCACACTGTTCATTGTATCATGCCTTGTAACCTTTATATTTATGTTATCTATATTTTTTATACATTGATAATTTTCTGATTGGTTTTTGGTTGTTGTTTCAACCAACCATTCTTTTTTTTAATTTGTCTTATGCTCATCTCTTGCGATGGCATCGATTCAATAGGTAATTTTCTAATTTTAATAAAGATATATCTTTGTCAGCTTCTAAGTTCAAAAACCTGACCAGTTTGACTCCCCAAAGAGAGAATCAAAGTGAATCAAGGTTGGGTCCTGGCGATATCTATTTCTTTTGGGTTTATTGTATGGTAATAATGTCTTAATACCACTCTGATTTTCATTATTTGAGTTATCCTGAGAACAGTCCATTGCCATGCCATAAGTCGTTGTGAGGTTAATTTTTTCTCCATATATAGTATTAAAAAAATTTCATCCAGGATGAGGTCCCTCTCACCAAGGAGGCCCAACCGGGGGAGGGGCAATGCCGTTACACACTGGTAACTGCCCTGGGTCCCTCACCTGGATATACGCCATACCCACAGAGCCTTAAGGGTCGTCAGTCCCATGAGATCGGACCCAGCACTGTGGGCATGGCTTGACTTAAAAATTTCCCCTCGCTCAACCACGTCAGGTACTCTAGTTTTACGGGTGGAGAGGCATGCCATCCAACTCCACCCTCCATCAAGTTAAAAGAGCTGTCAATTCAATAGTCCAAAACCATGCCAGGGTCGTCAACGAAAGAAGAAGAAGGGAAAGGGAAAATTTATAAGGAGTAGGAGTAAAGGAGTTAAAGGTCCCAATGTTCAGTTGGATCCAACAGCAGAGAGAGTAGGCGTAAAAAAAAAAATAAAAAAGGGGCATACTCTCTTTGCAGTGGATCCCTAAGCCCCCCACCTCGTCAAGGAGTTGGGATCAGGGGGAGCTGAACATAAAAAGACTTATCATGAATAAAAGGAATACTGAAATAAAATGACAACTTGGGTACAGTAGGAATATTAAAAACAAGAAAAAACTTACAATTAAGAAAGTTATACAATTGTTAAAAAAAAAAAAAAAAAAGTTTGGATGGGTAGTAATTTTCTAAAAAATAGTTCTGGAGAAATGAGATATTTGGGTGGAAACCAAACCAAGTGGAGGATAAAGCATAGGCCCTGTGGAAGAGAGTACTTAAGGAATTTAATTTAAAATTAAAATGACAAAAGCTATAAAAATTTGTACCTAAACCAGTAAATGTTTGCTTTCTAAAAATAGAAGTACAGAAGCCCTGCTCGTTACGGGACACAAGTATATCCAAAAATGCAAGTTTATTGTTTTCTTCGTAATCAATCGTGAACTTAATGTTGGGATGGGCTAGATTGGCGTATTCAAGAAACTGATCATCTTGCTCTTTTATTTCGAAAAAGTAAAAAGGTGTCGTCCACGTATTGTTTGTAAAATAAAGGCAGAAAAGAGAGGGGACAGTTGTCCAGCGACTGTTCCTCTAGATGGCAAATAAAGATGTTAGAAAAAACTGGGCCAAGAGGACTGCCCATGGCCATACTTTCAACCTGTGTGTAAGCTGTATTATTAAAAATAAAGGCAGTGTCCTGCACTGCCAGTTGCAACATTTTCTTAAAATTATCATAATTAAAATCGTGAAATAAAATATCTCGTTGGGTAAAAATTTTGTCTTAGATTATTTGTATTGTCTCTTCCACATGGGCATTGGTAAAAAGAGACTCGACATCTAAGCTTACCATAAATAAATCAGAATCTTGCATAAGAACGTTGTCCCTAAACTGTTCGGAATTTTTTACTGAATACTTATTCATAGAAAATTCATTTAATGAGGGCACTAAAAACTTAGCCATCTTAGAACTAGGGGTTTCATAGGAAGCAAGAATTGGTCTAATAGGAACACCGTCCTTATGCACCTTGGCCAAACCATACATTGTTCCATAAGAGCCACCAGTACTCATCAAATTCTGGTAAGTGTCGTTGTCAATTATTTTATTGTCAAATAAACTTTTAAGGAGTCTATTGATAAGATCTTCTAATAAAAAATAGTAGCAAAATCAGGTACACCAATTCTTTTAAATTTAAGTGCTGAGCATTTTAAATGACACGTCAAAATTTAAAAGGAATGGTGTACCTGATTTTGCTACGACTTTTCGATTAGAAGATCGTATCAATAGATTCATAAAATCCATAAGATTAAAGACGAACATTCTTTACATATATATATATATATAATATATATATATATATATATATATATATATATATATGTATATATATATACATATGTATATATGATGTATATACACATATGTGCATATATATATATATATATATATATATATATATATATATATATATATATACACATATATAAAGAATACAGGGAGGACAGCTAGTCACTCAGATATGTGAAGATAAGAGGAAAGTGGAAACAGACTGGTACGTAAAACATCTTTATTTGCGCCGACGTTTCAAGACGGCAAGTTTCATTTTCAAGGTTGTAATAAAAGAATAAATATTGTGGATGTTAAATACAAATGAATTATACAACAATCTCGTTTAAAACCAAATGTACATAAGGACAGACTAGTTATTGCTG
>NC_087213.1:40083136-40113136 GCF_015104395.2 Macrobrachium nipponense
TCTCTCTCTCTCTCTCTCTCTCTCTCTCTCTCTCTCTCTCTCTCTCCCCCTTGCCCTCTCTCTTCTCGGTCTGAGCTCGGGTTCTCTGTTTAGGGCCTTGGATGGTCGTTCGAGCGACGGGCCTGAACTCTTTCTCTGTTCTCACTGAATGTGGCAGCTTGATATCCTAAGCATCTCTGTGGGATAGCCCTTAATTCACTTTTGAGGAATATTTAAGTCTTCTCAGGATTGGTGTTCCTCTTGTTTCACATTTTCCGTATTCACTGTTCTTTGTGGGGATGAGGAACTTTGCAGCTACGGGAGTCTTTCACGCAATTTCTGTCATTAATTTTCTTTTATTGTCGCCCACGATTTCTCTTTCCCCCACCGTTTCCTGGGGAGTTCCACCATTTGACCTTCAACATTCTCTTCTATTTCCTCGTTTTCTATCTCTTCTTCTTTTCTTTTCGGTGAGCTGTTTCAGTGATTAGTCATAAATGAATCTGCATCCTCCTTTTAACTCTCTCTCTCTCTCTCTCTCTCTCTCTCTTAAGGAGTAGTTCTTCTTTATCTGACGCATTACGTGATTTATGATAGTACCGTGATAGATAAATACACACCACTGGTTTCTGGCGTTTCACCATTTTTATCTTTCCTTTCTGACGCTGTTTTCACGCTTTAAAAACACATTGCTTGCTTAAACAGTATGAAATTTATATTTTGAACGAATCGTCGTTTAGAAGAACAAAAAAATCATTTAAAATACTCTTCGCCATGTTTTATAATCATAAATAACCATTAACCTTGGTGTCATTACTAATTCAATATTTACTACTTTTGAGTTTTGACTTGGGAGAGACGGCTTACCGGCGCTACCAAAATTTCATTAACATAATATATATCTCGTCATACTTCTCTCTCCTTCCCATTCACACACACACACACACACACACACACACACACACACAGACGAGCTCAGCATGCCACCGCACCTACAGTTGAATTCATCCTTTTGTCGTCGAGTACCAGAGCCCGATTCGATTAGAAAATGTTCTCTTCATCGCTATTGATAAGATTTTTTTAAGGCTTATTTCTAAGCAAGTGTAAATGTCGAACGTCATCATTACTTTCCGTTATGGGGTATGCCACATTACGTTGTTTGTAGTGCCTCTTGCACGATTTAATGCTACTGCTCTTTATCCTGATAATTCCCAGGGTGAAGTGATTTTGATATTTAGCGAAGATTGGGATTTTATATTTGATAATACCGAAAATTTGCGTCTAAATACCGCCCTCCACCCCCCCCCCCCCACACACACACAAACACACACACACACACACACATATATATATATATATATATATATATATATATATATATATATATATATTCGTATATGTTTATATATATATAACTTTTTTTATATATTGTACCCTGAAGAGGTTTATCAAAAATACACGAAAGCGCTAGGTACTGCTGCTTTTCATTTTTCCTACTGGCTCTTGATATACAATCTTCACGTGTTACTTGTGATCGTATAACAATATATATAACTTTTTACTAAATAGTTATGAATTTGGAATGAACACAGTGCCCTCTAATCTCTAGTCTGTCACACTTTCTGGAAATGCTTCTCAATGCAAGACTTCAGATCCAAATGCAGGATTATAAAGTAATTCTGATGTCCGTATCATAATTAGAATCAGCACCCAGCATATCCAGAAAGAGTGTGAATTCAAGAAATTAAGAGGTCGTTGTTGTTATTACGATTGCAAGGTATCTGGCACGTGTGTGTATATATATATATATTATATATATATATATATATATATATATCTATCTATATATATATATATATATATATATATATATAGATAGATAGATATATATATATATATATATATATATATATATATATATATATATATATATATAAATAGATAAATGCCACGAAGGAAAAATAAACGAAGGAGTCTGCGAGATCTTCGGCTGAAAAGCCCTTACTGAAGCAGCCTACTGACAAAAATACGAGAAAAAGACAATACAAGAAGGTTCGTATAACTGACAGATAGGGATTATAAAAGGATTAGTGCCTAGAATCCGACACACCTGGAAGACTAAGAAACCTTCCCAAACAAGCATAAACAAAGGGTGCAATTAAAGGTTTAAGACAATCATCTCAGATACAATCTCCAGACAATTAAAGGATTATAGGTGACAGCTATACGGAACCTGGTAGACAAAACCATATTCACAAAAAATGACAGACATACATTACAATAAAAATTTTTTTAATAACTCTAAGGCAACTGATTTTTATTTAAGTCAGTAATTATATATTTGAGGTCATTCTTAAACATGTTACAGATACAAGGGTCTAAATGAAAAAGGCCACGACTAACATTGAAATTACAATGAAAAGTAAGTTGTATTAAAGCAGATTCTAAAAGATTTCGTGATAAGACATCTCTTGACCGTGCAATTACTGAACTGTCAATCCAATTAATTCGGTGGTTGTTTTCACTTAAATGAATAAATAATGCATTAGATTTTTGCCCAGTTTTTACAGAGTATTTATGCTGGCTTAGCCTTACTTCTAAGCCCTTGCTCGACTGTCCGAGGTAGAATGAGGGACAATCCATACATGGAATTTTATATATTATGTTGTTGCTTTCTCTGGGGCCATTTTTTATTAACATTCTTTTTAGTGTGTTATTATAGGAAGAAACAAGGTTGACATTAAAAGCTTTTAACAATGGTTTAATGGTTTCAAATCCGTTAAAATAAGGCAAACTGAGAATGTTCTTAGAATTTTCTTTCTGTGTGTTGTTTTCAGTATAAAACTTTTTGTGGGCTTTATTATAATAAAGCCCACAAAAAGTTTTATACTGAAAACAACACACAGAAAGAAAATTCTAAGAACATTCTCAGTTTGCCTTATTTTAACGGATTTGAAACCATTAAACCATTGTTAAAAGCTTTTAATGTCAACCTTGTTTCTTCCTATAATAACACACTAAAAAGAATGTTAATAAAAAATGGCCCCAGAGAAAGCAACAACATAATATATAAAATTCCATGTATGGATTGTCCCTCATTCTACCTCGGACAGTCGAGCAAGGGCTTAGAAGTAAGGCTAAGCCAGCATAAATACTCTGTAAAAACTGGGCAAAAATCTAATGCATTATTTATTCATTTAAGTGAAAACAACCACCGAATTAATTGGATTGACAGTTCAGTAATTGCACGGTCAAGAGATGTCTTATCACGAAATCTTTTAGAATCTGCTTTAATACAACTTACTTTTCATTGTAATTTCAATGTTAGTCGTGGCCTTTTTCATTTAGACCCTTGTATCTGTAACATGTTTAAGAATGACCTCAAATATATAATTACTGACTTAAATAAAAATCAGTTGCCTTAGAGTTATTAAAAAAATTTTTATTGTAATGTATGTCTGTCATTTTTTGTGAATATGGTTTTGTCTACCAGGTTCCGTATAGCTGTCACCTATAATCCTTTAATTGTCTGGAGATTGTATCTGAGATGATTGTCTTAAACCTTTAATTGCACCCTTTGTTTATGCTTGTTTGGGAAGGTTTCTTATCTTCCAGGTGTGTCGGATTCTAGGCACTAATCCTTTTATAATCCCTATCTGTCAGTTATACGAACCTTCTTGTATTGTCTTTTCTCGTATTTTTGTCAGTAGCTGCTTCAGTAAAGGGCTTTTCAGCCGAAAGATCTCGCAGACTCCTTCGTTTATTTTTCCTTCGTGGCATTTATCTTTATTTATGGATTTATCACGTTCCTAACTTTCGTGATTCTGTTATATATATATTATATATATATATATATATATATATATATATATATATATATATATATATGTGTGTGTGTGTGTGTGTGTGTGTGTGTGCATATGCGTGTGTATGTAGTATATATATATACATTTCATTTTAATAATGTATATGTAGTTATATATTTGCATATATATGAATGTAGATTTAAATGTTCTTTTGTTCAAAATCTTAAATCTCTGAAAGTTCTTCGCTGATTGCTTTGAAATTTTGGCCCAACATTGCATTCCAATACACTTTTTATAATGGGGTTTCATCCTACCTCCCCCTCTCCTTAGTGGGTGGGGGTGAGAAGGGATTCCCTGTAAAACGGAGCTGGTTCTGCTCGTGAAACAGGGCTAGTTGCGCCCGTAGACTTTGTAACTACGAATTTATCAACATAATTTCTGCATATGACTTATTATTTGGAAAAGAATACTATATGGTAAAGATTAATGACATCAAAGAGGGTGGAGTTTGAGAAGGGGGTTGACAATTGGTGCTGTTTGAGACATTGTGAAAGAGATTTACCAGTCTGTCCGTAATAGACTTTATCACACTTTTTGCAATGAATTTCATTTATGCAGCCTGGAAGATCTTTAGGAGAATTTTTTATTACTAAACTCTTGACATTAATATTACTTAAAACAACATTTATGTTAAAAAGCTTTAAAATTCTAGGAATATCTAAAAACCTTTCATCATAGGGTAATTTTAAAATGTTATGCTTACTAAATTCAAGTTTGTCATTAGTTAAATAAATTTTTTTTCTAGCTCTTTTCCATGCCTCATCTACAAAAGTCCTTGGGTATTTAAGTTTCAATGCAATATCATAAATAGTTTTAGTCACAGCGTCAATAAACTGCAGACTACAGACATGTAAAGCCCTTAGAAACATCCCAGAAAAAACAGAGAATTTAACATTTTGATGGAGATTGGAGTAGTAATGAACAAAGGAGGCAATGTTAGTTGATTTCCGAAAGACTGAAAAGGTGAAATTTCTATCACTGTAGGACAGTTACATCAAGAAAATTAAAATTATAATTTGTTTCTTCATCTACAGTAAATCTTATAGAAGGGACTGAATTATTGAGATTATTAAGGAATTCCTGGAGATTTTCGTGAACTGGCCAAATACAGAAAATATCATCCACTTACCTAAACCACATAACTTTTTGGGGCAAAATTCTTGGTAAGAGTTTTGTCTCAAAAAATTCCATGTAAATATTGCTAAGGACAGGAGATACGGGATTACCCATAGCCATGCCAATCTTTTGTTCAAAAAATTCCCCATTAATACCAAATGTACTATCTTTGATACATAACCTTATGAGACTAATGAGGTTTGCTACAGTTAAGGGAATATCATGACATTCTAATTCATCCTCCAAAATTCAAGTAAATTTACTTGAATATTTGGAGGATGAATTAGAACATCATGCCCTCTCAAACCAAACGTTAATGCTATATTTCCAAGAACAACTGTCTCCCTGTACTGGCAAGTATTTATACCAAGAGTTCCAGAGTCAGCCGTTACGTCACTCCAGTTCATAGCTTCTTAATCTATTTAATTGCTGGTTGGAGGGAGATTTTATCTATAATATCTGAGTTCCAAGCTCTTTTTGAGAGGTTCATCGTATCTCTTTGTTTAAGCAATGCTGGCTCTACCAGCTGGTTTTTGAGATGACCATTGCTGCTATGAATTATACAAGACAAATTCCAGTCTATTCTGTGGTTATGGTTGTTTATATAGTCAAAGATAGCTGAGCTCTTTTTGCTATTTCTAACTGACTATTTGTGTTATATTAGGGTTCTGGGGAAGTGATTTACCAGTAAAACTGATGTAGGGTTGTTCACTGTCGAGGCATGGGATTTCATATACTCCTCTGTCTTTGAGGCCTGGCTTTTGTTGGACATTAATCACAAATTTGGCTATGGTATTTGGGTAAGTAAAAGCAAAAGACTTAGAGTTTCCAAGTGTCTGTGTCAATGTCATAATCCTGTTTAGGGGTGGGATTTTGGTTTTATTGTTGGGCATCTCTCTAATCTTGTTTTGAAGGGGCAGTAGAAGACGTGAGAGAAGCTCAACAAATAAATCAAACCACACCTGGCAGGATTAAGATGTTGACACAGACACTTGGAAACTCTAACCCTTTTGTTTTTACGTACTTATACCTTAGCCAAATTTCTGATTACTGTCCAACAACATCCAGTACCCAAAGACACAGGAGTACATGATATCCCTTCCCTCGACTGTGAACAATACTACATCAGTTTTATTAGTAAATCACTCCCCCAGAGACTAATACAGCACAAACAGTCTGTTAAATATGGCTTAATCCTGGATAGATTTCGCTATATTGGTACCCCGTTAAAGGTGCGTGCGGGTCGAGCTTGACCCGAGCACCCAGAAAAATTTGTCAAAAATCACAGTGTATTTGTGCTGTACATTTTAATATCTAAAATCAATTTTACCATTGCAGAACACTACTGAAAAGATAAATAATATCCATCTACAAATTAAATATTCATCACAAATATATTGAAAAAATAAGTGTATACAAAAAATAATTTACAGAAATATTTATAAAAAATACAAAATAACCTATATACACACAAAAATTGAGGGAATCCTCAATTCACCAGGAAAATTTCTTATAATAATCGTTGTAACTAGTATAAAATATGATATTTATGCATGGAATTCTACCAGAATATCTCAAATTCTATAGAAAACAAGACTATATAGCGATATGGCAACTTACCTTTCAGGTATGTCCGCAAAATGGCCCCCGACCACGCCAAGTGCGGCGGCTTAATTTGCTACCTGAATGAAGGAAGGGTATGTCAATTTCGAGGTGTTATTTACGTAGTTATCTAATTATTCGTGGATTTGCATGAAACTTTTATGGTGGCTTGCTGGATGTTTGAACATTATTGTGCAGCTATGAAAAATATCTGACCAAAAGAAATTTCTCGAAAAGGGAATAATTTCGAAAATTTGGAAATGATGTCGACATAAATAAAAATTATTGCAATATTTTAGGTAAAAAATGCATGATGTATATTTTATAAAGATTAAGATTATAGTATTTATGCAAACAAGTAGTAAAAAAAAGTTTTATGATGTAACTTACCTACATAGTATAGACAGTTTGGACACAAGACAGTTTGATGCTGCAGGCAGACGGGCCCATTGCACCACAAACATACAGTGTTTGTCTTGTGGTCTTCTCTAGATGGGCAGCTTTGGCAGCGAACACGCTTGGCCAGCTTGACGTGGCCAACAGCAGGAAGAGATCTATACGTCCCAGCTCAGCCAGCCTGAACATATCCACCATCAGCACACAGAGGGGCTTCGACAAGTTGGTCAATGTGTAATACCATGACTTACAAGGGGAGCAAAAAATTCAAAGGCGACCTCCTTGAGGAACCTTCGCCTTGTCAAACTCTTTGATGATGGCAGGGACGAATAAAAAATATAAGAATTAACCATAATCATATTCAATATCCCATAGAAAAGATAAATTGGCCAGCGTCGTGTCTTACGAACACAGTTTGATGTAGATCATATCTGATCGAATGTGTCTACTCCCCCTTTTGTGGCATTATAGAACATTTGAATATCCGTCTCCCGTCTTTTGATTTCAGACGGATCATGATGCAGGGAACTCGACAGCATCACTTTTTTTTTCTAGTCCTGCTGACTTGAAAACACTGAAGAGTCAAACTGTTCGTAATTGAACATGGCAACTAGGTCCGATGGGATGCGCCTTCTCAGAAAGTTCCTGAGGAATATAAGGTTTTTGTCGAATGGTGCCACACAATTACATGCCATCATCACCGAGTGCCAAGGCGAGTGGTAACATCATGAAGAAGTTATTCATCGTCACTGTGCGGCCCCTTCGGCGAAAAAGTTGCACTAACTCCATTGTGAGAAAACTTCCCCTAACATCTGTCCTCTTGGCGCCCTGACTGTCCTTCCCCAAGTAAGCAATCGCATTACACATGTAATGCGAATCGGCATCACATGCCAACACAAGCTTGATGCCGTACCTATAGGAAGAGAGAATAGCATTAGTATCTAAAAAAGTCAAATTATATCAAATAAAAAGTAAAATAAAATCAAGTTAGTACGAATGATAATGATAATAATAATTAAGTATATATATATATATATATTATATTATACTATATCTATATATATAGATATAGATAGATAGATAGATACAGATAACATATTTTATATTCCATCCAAACATAAAATATCATATTTCAATTCTTATTCCTTTAAGAACATATTATAATCAAAGAAACAATTATAAATAAATAAAAAACTAATTACATGAAAAAAATCGAAAAGTAAATCCGTGAACTTACTTCGCTGGTTTACTGGGGATGTACATCCTGAAGGGACAGCAGCCCCTAAATTGCACAAGCTGTTCATCAGCAGTGAGATGGGGCCCTGGGAAGTAATTTTTCTAACAATTAGCCACCTAATGGTCGAAGACTTTCCGAATTTGGGCAAGGCGATCTGTCCTCGTCCACTCCGCTCTGGTGGCTAAATTGTCAAAACGAAGAACTCTCGTTAGCAGGGCATAACGACGCTCACTCATAGTACACTGATTGCCCTCTGTAAGAACCCACATGTCACTCATTAGGGCAACATTGCCCTTATGATGATAATTATTCCTCAAAAGGGCAAGTCGCTCATTGGAACCATAACAGTCTCGGGTAGCATGTGTTCCGACAAAAAGAGCGAAAAAATGTCACTCACTCTTTTTACCTCAGCGGTGGCTAGGGTGGGACCCCAAGGTTCAATCTTCGGCTTAAACATTTGGGGAAGGGAACTATTCGTGTCTCTGTGCCAGCGCATCCCATCACGACCCTCCACAACCTCAGGTCCAACACACTGGATAGGAGCACCCCTGGTTGGCTGGAGGTCACCCCTCCTCCTCTTCCTGCTCCTAATCTCGAATAGGGTCAGCGCATCCTCATCCCGACAATAACAGGCACAGTCTCACTAACCCTTGACGACTCTGCCCAGTTGGCGTCCTCTTCCCTCTCCTCTTCTCCCTCCAAAACAGCTTGTTCCACATCCTGGTCATCAACATCCTCCTCCTCCACAAAGATGGCAGCTGCCTCCTCCTCGCCTTCAGACTCAATCTCCAGGTTGTCCTCAATGTTACTTTCAAATTCACTGAGAAGTGCGTTGATTACATCCTCACCCAGAGATCTCTGTCTTTTTGAGGCCATTGCTGATAACTGTAAAAAAAGAAAACATTGGAAATGAGCACTCGAAGGAATCTCGGATGTATGACCATATGGAAGTTTAGGGGATCTCAGCCAAATACCCTGGGCAAGCAAGTGATAAACACACCATCCTCCCACATATTCCAATAAAATAGAAAACTATACTAATTAGTTATATAATAAACACTGTTCTACATGAAATTAGTTATTATAACTTTGCTTTTTGCAAAAAAACACAAAATTTGGCACTCAAACGGAAATGGACCACATGACAACTTAGGGCATATCAGCCAATGCCCCGGGCATGCATTTGATAAAACACACCATCCTCCCACATATTCCAATAAAATACAAAACTATACTAATTAGTTATATATTAAACACTGTCCTACATGAATTTAGTTATTATAACTTTGCTTTTTACCAAAAAACAAAATATGGCACTCAAAAAAACGGTATGGACCATATGGCAACTTAGGGCATCTCAGCCTATACTCCGGGCATTTACGTGATAAAACACACCATCCTCCCACATAATCCAATAATGAAACAAAACTCTACTGGCATGAACACTTCAATATTCAAGGTTTACCTAATAACTTTGCTTTTTGCAAAAAAAAACAGAAATTGGCACTCGAAGGAAAATGGACAAATATGGGTATATATGGCATCTCAGTCACTTCCAAGGTCACACACGTGATACACACACCATCCTTCAGCATATTCCAATAATACAAAACTATACTAATTACCTATTATGCACACTGTAACCACATGATTGAGTAACTAAATAAACTTTGCCTTTACAAAAAAAAAAAAAAAAAAAAAAAAACAAAAAAAAAAAGAAAGGAAACGGACTAAAAGGGACACCATATGGCATATTATGGCATGTTCAGCCAATAACAAAGGAATTCATGGTTAGATGCCATCACCTGGACATATTCCAACAAAGGCAAAAACCTCTATAGTATGAACACTGTCATATGTGAGGAATTTTTACCTAATAACTTTCGCTATTTCGGAAAAAAAAACATTGATTGGCACGAATAGAAAACAATGAAAACCTTCGGACCTTGATTGCAATATATGGCATCTTTGCCTAGGTCACACACATGATATACACACACACTACAACACATATTCCAATAATACAAACTATACTACCTAGCTATTATGCACACTGTACCTACATGAATAGAGTATGTAGTAACTTTGCTTTTTGCAAAAAAAAAAAATAATAAAAAAACAGAAATTGGTTCTCGAAGTGGAATGAACCATATGGCCATATACGGCATCTCAGCCACTCCCAAAGTTACGCACGACATAGATACACTATCCATCCAGACTTTCCAACACAACAACAACTCCCAAGGTCATGCACAATGTAGATACACCTTTCCATCCAGACTTTCCAACACAACAAAGACACATGACGGTGCACACTGTTCATTGAGAAATGGTTATGTAATAACTTTGCTTTTTGCAAAAAAAACACAAAATTTGGCACTCAAACGGAAATGGACCACATGACAACTTAGGGCATATCAGCCAATGCCCCGGGCATGCACGTGATAAAACACACATCCTCCCACATATTCCAATAAAATACAAAACTATACTAATTAGTTATATATTAAAACACTGTCCTACATGAATTTAGTTATTATAACTTTGCTTTTTACCAAAAACACAAAATATGGCACTCAAAAAAACGGTATGGACCATATGGCAACTTAGGGCATCTCAGCCTATACTCCGGGCATTTACGTGATAAAACACACCATCCTCCCACATAATCCAATAATGAAACAAAACTCTACTGGCATGAACACTTCAATATGCAAGGTTTACCTAATAACTTTGCTTTTTGCAAAAAAAAAAAAAAAAAAAAAAAAAAAAAAACGAAAAAAAAAAAAAAAAAAAACAGAAATTGGCACTCGAAGGAAAATGGACAAATATGGTGATATATGGCATCTCAGTCACTTTCCAAGGTACGCATGTGATACACACACCATCCTTCACTATCCAATAATACAAAACTATACTAATTACCTATTATGCACACTGTCCTACATGAATTGAGTACTAAATAACTTTGCCTTTTACAAAAAAAAAAAAAAAAAAAAAAAAAAAAAAAAAAAAAACAGAAATTGGCACTCAAAGGGGAATGGACCATATGGCCATATTATGGCATGTCAGCCAATAACAAAGGCATTCATGTGTTAGATGCATCATCCTCTGACATATTCCAACAATGCAAAACTCTACTAGTATGAACACTGTTCAATATGTGAGGTTTACCTAATAACTTTGCTATTTGGAAAAAAAACAGAAATTGGCACTCGAATAGAAAATGGACCACATTGGCAATATATGGCATCTCCTAGGGTCACACACATGATATACACACCACCCTACAACATATTCCAATAATACAAAACTATACTAACTAGCTATTATGCACACTGTCCTACATGAATTGAGTATGTAGTAACTTTGCTTTTTGCAAAAAAAAAAAATAATAAAAAAACAGAAATTGGTTCTCGAAGTGGAATGAACCATATGGCCATATACGGCATCTCAGCCACTCCCAAAGTTACGCACGACATAGATACACTATCCATCCAGACTTTCCAACACAACAACAACTCCCAAGGTCATGCACAATGTAGATACACCTTCCATCCAGACTTTCCAACACAACAAAGACACATGACGGTGCACACTGTTCATTGAGAAATGGTTATGTAATAACTTTGCTTTTCGATCACCTACCAGTTAAAGGTGCGTGCAGGTCGATCTTGACCCGAGTGATTCTCAGAAAAGGGGGAAGCACTTGAGGCAGACATACGCAGCTTTGCAGATGACCGTGACTTGTAGATGAGTGAATGCCTGCAGGTCGATCACACCCAGAAACACGCCTCGGGTCATGCCCGACCTGTTGCACCTATCCAGGTTTAAAAAGCTCAGCTATTTTTAACCACAAATAACCAATCACAGAATCAACTGGAATTTGTCACACATAATTCACAGCAGTAATGGTCAGTTCAAGAGCAAGCTGATAGAGCAGTTAACATAAGGGGATCCACGATTTAAAAACTTATATCTTCTTTCTTTGCATAATATCCCACTTCTACGTGGGGTCGATATTCTATATATATATACAGTATATATATAATATTAATATATAATATAATATATATATATATATAATAGATAGCATAGATAGATAGATAGATGATAGATAGATAGAGATAAAATCTACTGGTCATTTTTACCAGATACATATGTAATTGTAATAGCCACCATGCCCTCTGAAATTCTCAAATTCTTTGTTCTTTTTTGCATACCTTGTCACTATAGTGCCTTGAGATCGAACTTTCAAAGAAATATGAATAAATCACTATGTCTGGTAGCGGGAAACGAACCTGCATACCATAATCACAACGAGGTCACCTTGAATTTGAGAATTTAAGAGGGCATTGTGGCTCTTACACACACACACACACACACACACACACATATATATATATATATTATATATATATATATATATATATATATATATATATATATATATATATATATATATATATATATAATGTATGTGTATGTGTGTGTGTGTATATATATATATATATATATATATATATATATATATATATATATATATATATATATATATATATATATATATATAATATAGATATATATATATATATATATATATATATATATATATATATATATATGTACATATATATATATATATATATATATATATATATATATATAATATATATATATATATATATTATATGCATGTATGTATGTATGTATATATATATATATATACTGATATTTACATGCATACATACATACATACATACATACGAGCTGGTTCCATTGTGTCGATGGCTTTAAAAAGCGTTGACCTTCAGGTCCCTGGTGCAAGTCTTATTAGATGGTATTTCTCTTATAGGACTGTGGGATGCATCACAATTAGCTTATTACCTGGCATGTAATTCATTGTTTAGGTCAACAGAGGCCGGCGGATTCATCAGGAAAATATGAGGAAGAGAAAATAAGAGGGATTTGGATGATTACACAACTTTGCAATTTTTCTGACTCCAGAAAACAATTTTCCCTTGTCTCAGACAGTTGGAGATTTCTTAAAATCTATTTCTGTTATTTTGTTTGTAAATATCATCATTCTCATTCTGTGATGACACAGTTGGTTTGGAAGTACTATAATTAATTCACAGCACAGTGCATCTGTTATCCAGCCCCGTCCCTTACGATGCTCCTGATTCGCCAGTGATCTGCCAGTCACAGAGCTGGGTAACTCGACAGTCTCTTCTGAACCGTCAACGACTACACATCTCTGCTCCGACTTCTGCTGATAAACATGTTTTTCAAAAGTTATAAATTTCATTACACCTCAGTTTTACCCAATGAAAAGTCGTAGAAGGAGAGGAGTAGTGGAAGGAGAGAGGTGAAGGAGAGGGAGTAATGGAAGAAGAAAGTTGAAGGAGGGGGAATAGAGGAAGAACAGGGATCAAATTCAGATCACGATGGAGAAAGAAGAGTATTAAAATTCAGTTCCCAAAGAAGATCACAAGGAAGAGAGGAAGAAGGAGAAGTGGATTCAGAATGGGGGATCGGGGTGGTTGCTCTCTTTCGCTCTTTTTATTTCTATATTTTACTCTCTTTTTCTCTCTATTTTCTCTTTTCTCTCTTTATCTTTGTTGGGAGAGATTGTCGAGTTTCCAGCCCTGTGACTGGCTGATCACCAGCCAATCAGGAGCATCATAAGGGGCTAGTTACCAGATGCTCGGGTCCTATGAATTAATTATAGATTAGTTTATTGCCAATGTTTAAATTTAGAACATTAATTTAGTTAGTAAAATTTCTATTTGATTGGATGTCGAAATTTTCGTCTGCATATTGGATTTCAAAATGAGTTGATACTCGTTTTATTTACATTTCATATAAACATATCAAATTTCATTTGAACCAGATTTATGTAGCTATAAAGTATCAACATTCTTACAGAAAATATGACTGGAAATTTTAAATTTTAGCCAAAATTTGGAAATACCTAAATTCTCTGTTAACAGTGTTATACAACACCCGCATAATATGGATATTTACTCAAACATCCTCACTAACACTTTTCCACCATGCTCAACTTTTGCTGTAGGAGTGGTAACGCTAGAAATGTTCAGCCTTCAGGATCTGAACAAATCTTAAGGGATGGTGTTACTAGTCCTATGCTTTTTATCTCGATTCCAACAGATGCAGGTTCCCATGGACAACTGTATGAGTGATATGCCGGAAGCAGTCCACTTACTTATAAACATTAGTAGCTCTGCACTACGCTGCCAAGCCACCCTCTGGCTGATTACCCCACACATATATGTCGTCCCCAGGATTTCGTGGATATATATACGTATATATATATATATATATATATATATATATATATATATATATATATATATATATATATATATATAGCATATGTATATAAGTCCGGTCAAGACTGCTGTTTAATTCCTTGATAAGCTAACTTCTAGCGGGGTACCCGATTGCGTTAATAGTCCCTTTTTGCCTCGATATTTTATGGCTTAATGAATGCAGCCCTCGCTGGCCTTGCATGTGATAAGTGGATATTATCCAAGCCTCAAACATTCAATGCCAGCAAAGTTCTTGGGGTCTTCTCTTCTCCCATGGACTAAAACACAAATAGATATATTACTGACCGTTGCTATTAAATAGAAAGAATTCTGATATCATTTAAAAATTCTCAACAGCTTCAAAACGTGAAAAACTGTGTCATTTCACGACAAAGTGGAAAAAAAAATCTTTTAGCTCGCACATAGTCACGCATGCTTAAACACGCCATTACAAAGAACTTTTATGTTACGAGACGAGTATTAGGAAATAATAGAATGTTGGTTTAATTAAAGAAACAAACCGTCATTTTTAGTCTATGGTGTTAATTTGTGTTGTACTGATTGCATTATGAAATGAGTAAGGCTAACTCAGGTGCTCCAAAGCAGCTATGAGTGGGAAAAAGTCGATAAGCCTTTTTATTGCTGGGTTTTGAAAGTCGTGGTGTTTAGCAACACATTTCTAAAAGAACTGTTAAGAATTGCAAACCCATTTTAGAATACCTTGAGAGTAATATATCTGACTTTGATTAAATGTTTAAGATAGCTGCGTATAAGAATTAAATTTGTGAGTGATGAGAGTGGTAAAGTTTGTGAAACTCATTAAGAGTAAACAAGTAGTACACCTTGCATCCTGTCATGAATCATGGAGAATATGTTATACTTCATGCATATTAATTACATGTATAAATAGATCAGGTTGCATACAGGATTCAAATGTTGTTCTGAGCCGAGGGAAGAAGTCTTGATTGACTCCGAGCTTTGAATAGTGAAATAACACTAAATATGTGAAAATGGCATAGTTTTTGTAGGAAGCGTCCCCATCAAGAACCAAGGCCCAGGGAAGAGGCCCTTATGCAACGCTCACTCAGTTTCTCTACTTGTTAGGGCAGAAACAAACCAGTTGCCATGTTTGCCGTGACTCAGAAACTAAAAGATTTATCTCTTTCACAGTCATGACGTGGGGCAAGTGAAGTCACACTCTCATTCCTACCACTGTACATGACTCCATGAAAGTAAGTGTGGGTATTCATTGTACTTAATGATGTTACTTGAGTGTATATTTCTTAATGTGAATATATGTATATATATATATATATATATATATATATATATATATATATTATATATATATATATATATGTGTGTGGTGGTGTGTGTGTGTGTGTGTGTGTGTATGTGTGTGTATTTGTGTGTGTGTCATATGTATGATGTATGTATGTCTATATTATATATATATAATTATATATATAATTAATATATATATATTAATAGTATATATATAGATATTAATATATATATAGTATATATTATTCAAAATTCCACCTCGTCTCCTCCTAGAAAATACACTCACATTGATGATTTAGGCCTTGACTAGAGGACGAGGGGTTTGAACAAGAAAAAAATAGGTGGAAGAGGGAGGAATCTTTACATAAAAGCTGAACTCCAGTTTTAAAAGCACTGTATTTACATAAATTTACAGGTCCAGGAAACACAAGGGTAGGAGAACTTCTCTCAGTCTACCCGGACATGTGGGGGGAGCAGCCCGCTCACGTGTTTAGGAAAATTGCGCAACGGAGCAAAATTGCAAGCTTGAAGGACTTCCAAGTTCTACCACAGCCAGGCGCAGCGTTTGTCTGCAATTAGAGGGGCATAGGTATGAGGCAGGGCACACGTGGGGCAAACTCTACTCACTATTTCTCTCAATCAAAAGGCTACTCAGAGGGAAACGAAATGACTGGGAAATTTACATAGCAGAAACTATTTCGGGGCTTTAATTCATTAGGGGAATGTCACTGGTATCACAGGGGAGTAATTACAGAATTGAGCCCAGATGGCGAAGGGGAATGAAACACTGCACAAGTTGCCTTGGAAAATGAAATGAAATACAGACAAAGATAAAACAATTCCCTGGTTGAAAGGGAAATTCCCTTACAGTACCTTTTTGTGACGAGGCTGGTTAGGCTTCCCAAAGCATAAAAAGCAGGCCCAGGAGGGGGGGAGGGGGGCGGGCAGCGGCGTCTGGTAAGGGGCCAGCGATCTGACCTAGCCTAGGTCTCGGCGTGTTCTGAGGCCTTTCTCCTGGATCCAAGGCCTTTTAAAGAGGTCACTCTGTAGGGGGTAATTCCAAGCACCAATGGGAGAAGAAGATAGCTTTACAAAAGAAAAACTCAGAATGGAGAGAATGGGTTCTTTTCCAAGTGGAAGGGGCAACTTGTAAAAAATAGGTGCATTAAACTTGGGTTAAAGATTATTTCTTTCCTTGTTTCTTGCTAAATCTTGAACACCTCCCCATTTTAGAGGACATTACTGAGCCTTCCATTCTCCCTTGAGTGGACTTATAATAAAAGCAATATTCAAAATCTGCCAATTATAATATTCATGAAGTCTTACTCGACAGGCAGAAAATTAAGTAAAATGAAGTGTGACTTGACTAAAGATTAACTTTCTATATTCAAATATACTGAGAATAACGATGAACAACAATAATTGGTTATATATTTAATTAGACCAACAGGTAAGTTACATCCTACATAATACTACGAACTAAGTTGTTCAGGGTAACACATCTTATCTGACTACCCTGATGGATCAATATGACACGTTCAGGTGTTATTGGCCCTACAGTTTCGTGAAGTTACCTTGTCTCGTAACAAGACGACATCTAACCCTATTAATAATATCAGCACTAACATTAGTGCACTAACAAGGGGAAAATTAATGGAGTAATTCTTCGTAGGGATTAAATAAGATAACACACACAGACAATAAAACGAAATGTAAATTTGATCAAAAAAACGTCAATCTCACAAAATATAAAGACTAGGGAATAACACTAAATCAGAACAGCTAACCAACTAGTGTATAACGAGCCAGGCTTCGAAATTATCTCTAAGCTATAGCAACGTTTGCTGGCTAAAATTTTCCCAAGTTAAATGGAATTTTAAGTGCCTAGAATAGGGCTCGGTGCCAATTGTGGCACTCTTACGACAGTAGTTCGTAAAGAAGTACTAAATTATACAAGGCCAGGGTAGCTGGCAGTTTGGCTCTGCCTAAGCAGGGCATACAATATACAACAAATGGCACAAGGCAGTAAATATGAAGGAAGGAAACCAAGGAATATAAGATACAGACAATGCAAAAGGAAAGAAGAAAGTTACAAAAGAGTCAGAAAGAAGTAGAAGTAGCAGAGTCTGGCACTCTCTTCTGGATGGAGAGGGTCAGAATTCTCTATAAGAGGGTGGCACTGTGCCAAACACTAGTGCAGAGGGGCTACTGGCTCTCGTAAGGTTTTGGAAAACCTCGACGCCCTTTTCCCTTCTTCCTTCGACCTCTCCGAGGTCGGTTTGACGATGCCACTGGTATCACAGGGGAGTAATTACAGAATTGAGCCCAGATGGCGAAGGGGAATGAAACACTGCACAAGTTGCCTTGGAAAATGAAATGAAATACAGACAAAGATAAAACAATTCCCTGGTTGAAAGGGAAATTCCCTTACAGTACCTTTTTGTGACGAGGCTGGTTAGGCTTCCCAAAGCATAAAAAGCAGGCCCAGGAGGGGGGGAGGGGGGCGGGCAGCGGCGTCTGGTAAGGGGCCAGCGATCTGACCTAGCCTAGGTCTCAGCGTGTTCTGAGGCCTTTCTCCTGGATCCAAGGCCTTTTAAAGAGGTCGCTCTGTAGGGGGTAATTCCAAGCACCAATGGGAGAAGAAGATAGCTTTACAAAAGAAAAACTCAGAATGGAGAGAATGGGTTCTTTTCCAAGTGGAAGGGACAACTTGTGAAAAATAGGTGCATTAAACTTGGGTTAAAGATTATTTCTTTCCTTGTTTCTTGCTAAATCTTGAACACCTCCCCATTCTAGAGGACATTACTGAGCCTTCCATTCTCCCTTGAGTGGACTTATAATATAAGCAATATTAAAAATCTGCCAATTATAATATTCATGAAGTCTTACTCGACAGGCAGAAAATTAAGTAAAATGAAGTGTGACTTGACTAAAGATTAACTTTCTATATTCAAATATACTGAGAATAACGATGAAAAACAATAATTGGTTATATATTTAATTAGACCAACAGGTAAGTTACATCCTACATAATACTACGAACTAAGTTGTTCAGGGTAACACATCTTATCTGACTACCCTGATGGATCGATATGACACGTTCAGGTGTTAATGGCCCTACAGTTTCGTGAAATTACCTTGTCTCGTAACAAGACGACATCTAACCCTATTAATAATATCAGCAATAACATTAGTGCACTAACAAGGGGAAAATTAATGGAATAATTCTTCGTAGGGATTAAATAAGATAACGCACACAGACAAGAAAACGAAATGTAAATTTGATCAAAACAACGTCAATCTCAAAAAATATAAAGACTAGGGAATAACACTAAATTAGAACAGCTAACCAACTAGTGTATAATGAGCCAGGCTTCGAAATTATCTCTAAGCTATAGCAACGTTTGCTGGCTAAAATTTTCCCAAGTTAAATGGAATTTTAAGTGCCTAGAATAGGGCTCGGTGCCAATTGTGGCACTCTTACGACTGTAGTTCGTAAAGAAATACTAAATTATACAAGGCCAGGGTAGCTGGCAGTTTGGCTCTGCCTAAGCAGGGCATACAATATACAACAAATGGCACAAGGCAGTAAATATGAAGGAAGGAAACCAAGGAATATAAGATACAGACAATGCAAAAGGAAAGAAGAAAGTTACAAAAGAGTCAGAAAGAAGTAGAAGTAGCAGAGTCTGGCACTCTCTTCTGGATGGAGAGGGTCAGAATTCTCTATAAGAGGGTGGCACTGTGCCAAGCACTAGTGCAGAGGGGCTACTGGCTCTCGTAAGGTTTTGGAAAACCTCGACGCCCTTTTCCCTTCTTTCTTCGACCTCTCCGAGGTCGGTTTGATGATGCCATGGGGGGCCTTGGAGGATCCAAGCCCTTTGAAGATTCCGAGGGGCATCTGCTCCAGCTGCTACGACAACTGGAGCCTTGGCACTCGTCCCCGTGCCTAATGCTTCTTGGCTCAGTTCCCTGAGTTCTTCGGCCAAATAGGATTCGGCAGAGTCATTACTCCAGGACCGGTTCGCTGCTGACGGAAGGGGGATTGGATGAGGTAATGGTATTTGGGATGGTCTTACCCGTGGGGAGGACCGACTCTGGGCTTACCCGTGGGGAGGACCGACTCTGGGCTTACCCGTGGGGAGGACCGACTCTAAGTCGCGACACTATGGACTGTTAAAATTATACTTGGGATCCCAAAGCATAAAAAGCAGGCCCAAGAGGGGGGGAGGGGGGGGGGGGGGCAGCGGCGTCTGGTAAGGGGCCAGTGATCTGACCTACCCTAGGTCCTGGCATGTTCTGAGGCCTCTCTCCTGGATCCAAGGCCTTTTAAAGAGGTCGCTCTATAAGGGGTAATTTCAAGCACCAATGGGAGAGGAGGATAAGCTTTTCAAAAGAAAAAGGGAGAATGGAGAGAATGGGTTCTTTTCCAAGTGGAAGGGGCAACTTGTAAAAAATAGATGCATTAAACTTGGGTTAAAGATTATTTCTTTCCTAGTTTCTAGTTAAATCTTGAACAATATATATATATATATATATATATATATATATATATATATAAATAAATAAATATACACACACACACACACACATATATATATATATATATATATATATATATATATATATATATATATATAAATAAAATAAATACACACACACACACACACACACACAACACACATATATATATATATATATATATAGATATATATGATATATATATATATATAATATATATATATAATAGGGAGACTTAATGAATAATAGTAAAAGACCATCACATTTTTTGTCGGTAGTTTTGACGAAAACTTTCTTTTTTAACATTAATAATTAAATGTAATATAATAATCCAAATTTTAAACGTATTTTTAGCAACCTTCAACAAGTAAGGCTGCCACTGGTGTGTTAAGGTAATAAAGGAGTTACTAAATAGAAACGGTACCGTTTAGTGTTCCTAAAAGTCGCTACATTATTGAATACTTGAATGAATAATTTACTCTACCGGAAAAACCAGCCGTCTACAAAGTTCTTCGTGGAGCATGTATCGAATAGATTTTACGCTAACAGTCACAAAGTTGTGTCTCTCTTTCTCTTCCTCTCTTTCTCTCTCCCTCTCTCTCTCTCTCTCTCACATACAAACAGACATATTAAGAGTATTTGACACGTGTCAGTTGAAGCAATGGGTGATTAAGTTTCAATGAAGGTATGACAGTTGCGTGAGGGGAAAGGATATCAACTGTGGGTGCGGTGACGACAACGTGTGAGGAATGATGAAGACTCGTTCCAAATAAAAAAGAATTTAATGCTTAAGGAATTAGACAAACAATCCAATGCAGACACGCAGCGCCTCAGTGGCGTGGCCGGTATGGTGTTGGCGTGCCACCTCGGTGGCCGCGAGTTCGATTCTCGGACATTCCACTGAGGGGTGAGAGGTGTGTATTTCTAGTGATAGAAGTTCACTCTCGACGTGGTTCAAAAGTCACGTAAAGCCGTTGGTCCCGTTGCTGAATAACCAATGATTCCATGCAACGTAAAAACACCATACAAACATACAATTCTGACATGCAAATCCATCAATTACATATTTTCATTAATAACGAGTTATAAAAAAGCTGTGGGTACAGTTTATAAGTAACTTCTTTTTTGGTATTTGTTTAGCTCTCAGTTACGTCATCGCTATTTATTTTATGTTAATTTTGTTATAAATGAATATTCTTTATTTTTCTGTATGTATATTTATACATGGCTGTATTTATTATCATTCATGACTTTCATTCCATTCTGTTTTATTTAGATTTCCCCCTCTGTTAATCAACATCAATATCTTCCTTCAGCGATCAAGCATTCTCAGGGTTCCAATCTCTGAGGCTTGAAGATTCCCCTTGGAATAAAATGGTTGCCGAACCTTGCAACAAAACGCCGGGTAGTGAGCGAGGTGGAAGCTGGATCTAAGGCTCCCCAGACCTTGGCTCAAGTTGGCTAGAATCAATCCAGCGGCGTCTTCTCTTTTCCACTGCTCATGCTAAGGTCACACATTCACGTATCAACGCACACACGCCCACTCATGAGCAGAAATTGGTGGTTAGCAACAGCTTATATCAGTAAACCGTAAATGTTCCGTAAAACATACATAAAATCGTGGATGTATGGTGACAGGTTGGCCAGGCACTGTGCACCACCCAGGAGAGCACCGTATGCCACTCCTGTTTTGAAATGTTCAAAACAAATCCTGGGTGGTCACGCCAAATGTCACCTGACATCGCTCCAGGCACTGCATGTGGGACCCACGGTGACTGGGCTCAGCATCATTGTTCGCCATCGCGGTTTTCTTCCCGCCACGAAGCATGTGGGCCTACTCATTTCTCGCGGTAGCCTACGGGGAAACCGACTTGCAACGTTTACAACCCTGTATGATGTGGCAACGCTGTAGCATGATATAAAAGGTCAGGCCGGCTCCCTCAGGTAGCTGTTGCTCCCATCTCCGAGACCAACAGCCTCCTCCAAGCACTCTCCACAATGCCCTTCAAGATGCCAAACCTCACAAAACAACCAAGGAAGGGGCCATCAACATCACATCTTGCAGGACCTTCTTTCGACCCGGAGAAGACTCCTACAGCCACCCCTACAGACAACTCAGGACAAGGGAAATGTCATCTTCCACCTATAGGAGTCGGAGTTGGATGAGATACAGAGTGATGGCAGTGACACGGAAACTCTCCATGAGGCTGCCCTCATTGATGATGGACAGGACGTTCCCTTGATCGAGACGGACAGCCAAAATGTCAAGGACGACATGCCACTGGAGTGTAAGAAGAACCTCTGTGTCATCCTGTTCAGACAAAAATGAGAGGCTGGTGGGGGAGTGGCTCGAGCACGAGGCCCAATTCATATACAACAAGGGGGACCACATAAATGCCTTAAAGATTAAGGTTAAACAATCTCTAAATATTTTAAAGGTTGTTTCTGGATTTAGTTGGGGAGCTGATAAAAAAATCCCTGCTGAGACTATATGACTCGTTGTGTAGATCCAAGCTAGACTTTGGCTGTCAGATTTATTCCTCAGCTTGTCAAACCAGGCTGAAGGAACTGGACGTTGTGCACAATATGGGGCTGAGAATATGCTCAGGGGCTTTTAGAACTTCGCCTCTAGACCATTCCAAGTTAGACTAAATGAAGATGTTTCGGGTAATCACCTTAAATCCCAGAAAGTCATGGAAGTAAAACATCCTGTGTATCCTCAATGGCTTATTCCAGAAGCGTCTGTGTGCAAAAAAGCACATAACAAAAAAGACTGTCCTGAGGAAGAGATTAGGGGAAAATTCTTGGAGCACGAAACTGTCCATATTAGTGACAAAAATATATACGGATGGATCAAAGTCAGATAGTGGTGTTGGCTGTGCAGTTCCCTTACCGTCCTCTGAAGTGGGAAGTGTTACAACGTGACGACTTTCGCACCCCCCCCCCACTAGTATAAAAACAAAAAAATAGGAAGCTGATGCTGTGCAAAGCGAAAAGAACACTTTAATTTTGGGGCTATGGCACTATAAGCACCAATGAATGTTTCCTGTGAAAACAGAGCCTTTGGAAGAAGAAGAATCCTTAGAATCACAAGAAAGACTGGGTAATGTCCGATTTTCAAAATATAAGATAATGTTACTTATGCAAGCCAACTATGGAGCGAGAGTCCACCGCAACATTGGCTGATCAAGCCTGCAAGGGATGCATGAGCACCTGTATATCAGTACAGTGACATGGACTTTCTTAGAGCAGTTGCTATGGAAGAACTCTGGTGCTTACTGAGTATTATTATAAAGAGGAGGACGGTGGCGTCCATAAGCACCACAAGTGAAGCTGAGAATCTATGCTATGATAGTTTTTCTTGATAATATTCAATTACTCATATGAACAAAATATGAGGGGTGCAAACATTACATCTGCTCGTTATCCAAACATAAACTAGTTTTGCACTTACGCTGTGGGTAAAACCCATTTCAATTAACCACAATTTCCTTTATATTAATCATATTCTGGCTCACCTTTTGGACTGAATTTAATACATAGAAATACTATTCATATTAGCAGCTAAGGTAGCACCACACGTGTGGCGAATAATGTACAAATTTCTGGTTATAGTTAAAAAAATCGAGAGTGAATACATTTTATGTTTATTCTAGTCTGTCTCCACACCCCCCTCTCTCTCGTTATCAGAGTTTACGAAAAGAAAACAATCGGACTTCTCAAGAGATCTGAAATTATTGAGAAGAAATTCTGCTACGGTAAAGTGTACAAATGACAACAATAAGTATTACGTGGAAGCTATAATAATAATAAGTGAAAAAACAGCACTAGGGCATTTACATTCCAAATATGTACAATTTATATTAAATTTAATTTTCTATGGAAGCATCTTATTTATTTGTTCAGGCTTAAAAAAGAGCCCTGTACGCCCACGTATCACTTACTCAGTGATAGAGAGAGAGAGAGAGAGAGAGAGAGAGAGAGAGAGAGGAGAGGGTGGGGGTCCCAGTGTATAAGTAAGGTGAATACATAACATGACACCCAATGCATGGGGAATGAGGAATTTGTTACCAGCAGCTCAGTCGCCAGCGAGTCGCTGAGGCCGCTCCTTTTGCCTACAGTTAGTACACTTAGTGATGAGATGGTTGTTTTTTGAGCGGAGGTCAGGTGCTTTGCATATATGACATGATGAAGACAAATAAAGGGCTTTTTTTATGATGGCTGCTGAAAACATGCATATGTTTTAGGTTCAAGGCTATAAATTACATTTTCAAATAAATGAAGTGCGTGATATGATCCCTTTTTTGTTCCACTTTTCATCCGTTGCTATCTGTTTAAGCGCTGGGAAATATTATTACGAGTACAGAAATGTTCAAGATACTGAATTCCATGAAATGTAAATTGCATCTCATGCGGCATATTCATAAACAGGGACGCAAATGTCAGAGAAGAAAAACCGAACTTCTTTGCCCGTGACGCAATGATCCTGTTGCCCTAAATGGCAGTCCATGAAGAAATGAACAATACGCTGATCTTTTATCAAGCAAATGCTGAATCGAGATGTTCTATTAATCTGGACCTATCACCATCGCACTAACCGAAACTGAATATGAAAAACAAAAATAGCAGTTCAGAACTGGGCTATATAAAAGCTGGCTGTGCAAGCAACACTTACTGAAAACAAACCGAAAAAATAAATCTAGTGCTGATCTTAAGGACTTATCTTCCTCAATAAGAAGAATTGAGTTAAGAGTCAAAGTGAGCAAGCATTTGAGTTGCCATGAATTTTTATTACTTTTCTTTTTATATCAAACACAATTCTATATGTGGCAAGCCAAAAATATTTTTTAGTAAAACCTCTTCCAAATTCTATTTTCACGAACTTTTTAAAAGTCTGCAAATCTCTCTGTTTCTTACTAAAGATTAGTGGAATCAGTCATCAACAAACTGAAAGTGCTCCCAATTAAGAGTCATCCAATATATAAAAATTTCAACAAATACAGTTCGAACTTGAAGATGACATGGCAAAATAAATTTTTGCACTAATAAATCATCATCAGGAATCAGTCTCGTTTTAAAAGGCTACACTGGTCAGAAGCAAAAGACAACAAGGAGAGAACTACGAGGTTTCACTTATTGCTACGACTGTAATGATAAAGAAGATATTATGTTTGAACAACAAAGTAAACTGGTTCTGTCCAAGGCCACGGTGTTTGAGAGGTTTTGGCAGAGGTTTTGGCGCTCTAACAGCACGAGAACTAGCTGCGGATTTATTTTGAATCTGCGCCCTACAAAAGCTTTGACTGCTTGGTATGGTAGAGGTACCCTACCTGACCACAGAAATCTTTGTCTTAAGTGCAGCTTCTGGTGGGCGTGGCCAGGAAGCGTTTAATCACTGCCTCTAATTAATTTTCATTTGATGTATCACGTTTTACAAATCAGCAACTTAAGACAATTTTGTTGGTGGGAAGGTCACTTAAGACAAACACTAATCAGTACTAACTAAGGCTTTTATTTGACATCGACGATACATCACTGTAATCACCTGGAAAATTTGTTAAGCAAGCTCTAAATGTCTAAAATGACGAACTTAGGACAGCAATTCTGGTGGAAAGGCCATTTAAGACAAGCTTAAGTCACCGCTGGGTGGTTATTACTAATTTTGGTTTTAATTGACATATGAGCTACAACACTGCAACCACCTGGAAAATGTCAAGTACAGATCATACATCCATAATATCCAACTTAAGACAAAATTTTCTGGTGGGAAGGTCATTTCAGATAAAGTCAGTCATCGCCGTATAATTTTCCAGGCCTAAAACTTGATTGTATACTATGTTATTTACATAATGTAGCTAAATACATTCCAGAAATCATACATATTGTAGGTTACACTGTGGACCTAAATCAGCTAGTCATGAGGAATGATTACTGATGCGCACCAACAATACCCGGTACACTGTGTCCCAATAAATTATGCTGTTTGTGTTTTTACAAACCATTGGGATATTTAGGGTTAAAGTAGTTATGGGCTGAATGATTATGTTGGTAGAAGAAATTCATATTGTCTCCATGAAATTACTCATCTTCATCTGAGGATGAAAAGGTTTCTTCATCTGAGGAGCTGGGGTCCAAATCAGCCAGGTCATCTTCATCATCCATAGCTTTCTCAATCTCGCCTTCATTTGGCACAAGAGATTCGGGCATTTGATCCCCCTCGAACTGCAGAAGAAGTTCATATGCATCCTCATTCAGTTTACCATCCATCTCCTGCCATTGGATTCTGACACAGACACTTTATAAATGCGCAGCCCACATTTTAGCAACAAATGTTGCCGCCTGATTTGTTGGATTACCTCTGCCTCATGCTGTTGCACATAACTGGGGGAATAAGAACCCAGGGATGAAAACAAACGTTAATATCCTAACTAAACCTGGGTTTGCATGCAGTCTTCAGTTACGTCCCCGAACTCGACCTTTAATAAGCACTGCGATAAAATAGCCATTTTTTGGCATTGCACTTCCCAAAGAAATAATGATGGGAGCTTTTTCACGATGAACCAAATGTTATTTTGAAATCAGTTAATATTCACCGGTTTTCTAAATGTTTTCATGAGTTTCTCTAAACAAACAGAAAATTGTAGTGCTTACTTGGTCAATTGTTTCAAGAAAAGGAAATACCAACCCCCCGCCCCCCCGGAAAATAAAATGGTCCAACATGACACGGCTATTTAAGACCAAATAAAAACGGAAAAATCGTAATGAAATGTCTTCTTCACTATATTATACAATAATTATCACACACAGCAATAAGCTTCAATTTGATAACACCCTGAATAATATCTAAGTCTGAATTCAAAACTTATCACTATACAATAAAACTCAATAGCTACAGAAATGATTAGGCATGACAAAGTCCTTTATCTAAGCAACAGCGAACATATAGCCAATAAACAGGAGGAGATACGACAAATATAAATGCTTTTTTTTTTTTTTTTTTTAATATAGTACATTTTTAAAACTGAATTATCATATGCCAAAGTATGACATGGAAAATTATGACATGAATGCCAATAGGGAATAATGGTAGAAAAAAAGAGAATATTGTGACAGTGAAAGCGTTTCAGTCGCGTGGCACAGAAATGCTTCCGGAGGAGGCTGCGACTTCGGGCACGGACTCGGGTCTCTCCTGCCTCAGTTTTCCAGTTTTGCTTCTGCAATAAAGAAACTAAGTTGTGCTATGTTCTTAGTAAAAAAATATTAGATAGCGAAGGTAGTTCGTCACACCACAAACTTAGGTCGCCAACTGCTGCTGTTTTCCTGGGTATAACATGACAACATTGTCATAAAAAAACAAGGTGAGGCTATATATGATCCAAATCCGTGATTCCGGAACTAGGAGTCTATGCAATCCAAAATGTCTGTGTTTCCTGAAGAAGTGTTTTTAATCCTTTCATTCTTTTATAATTTGAATGTCGTTCCCTGTTTGACCCTCAGCAGCTCTTCGCATCCCGTTCATGCTGTAAAATATATTTCTTAATTCCTATCATCATTTGCATTCAGAGCCTTTGCAAATGGGAGGCTTCCCATATTCTCAGCTATGAATGGATCAATTACCAGGCTCTCGAAGCGCGGCATTATCGGCACCGTTATTGCCATTAAATCATCGGAAGTACCTCTGCATCTGCGAGGGGCCTTCAAGATCAATATATCTCCAGTTACCTGCCAGACGCCGTAAATGAAAGTATACCGTCTGATTGAAAGTGGTGCTTACCTGCCGGACTAACATAATCTCACTCGACTCCAGATGACTTCAGTTGCGACGGCTGATGAAGGCATCTCAGAGGGAAATACTTCCTTCCAACAGACTTCCAGGGCCTGACCTGAAAAGAAGCTTCGAGATCCAGTACAAGAAAAAGCTCTAGATTCAGATAAATAACGACTTGCGTGTCGGTTAATACATATTAAAATAGCGCGGTATATTTATGACCGAACAATTACGCAATTATGAGCAAAATCCTGTTTGAATTTTCCGCTGTTAAATAAGAGAGGATGGGCAAGCGTGAACATTGGCATGGTAATGAGGTTTTCTAGGCAAGAGGTACTAAATGCACTGAAGAAGATGAAGAATGGGAAGGCAACCGGACCAGACATGATCCCGGTGGAGCATAGGAAAAGCATTAGGAGATGAAGGAGTGGATATACTGTACGATCTTATGATAAAGATCCTTGAACAGGAAAAGATACCAAATGAGTGGCGTGGGAGTATATTGATCCCAATTTTTAAAGGGAAAGGCGATGTCCAAGAGTGTGGGAATTATAGGGGCATTAAATTGATGTCCCACACTTTGAAGATACTGGAAAGGATGATAGATGCTAGACTGAGAGAAGAAGTACAAATAGGTAAAGAGCAGATGGGATTTATGAAGGGAAGGGGAACAACAGATGGTATATTTTGTCTGAGGCAAATAATGGAGAAATTCGTTCGGGGAAAGACAAAGGGACCTACATATGGTATTCATTGACCTTGAAAAGGCTTATGACCGAGTCCCGAGACAAGAGGTATGGAGGAGCCTGAGGGAGAAGATGGTGCCAGAGAAGTATGTGCGATTGATACAAGAGATGTACCGGAATGTATTTACCAGAGTGAGGAGCAGTGTTGGGGAGACAGAAGGTTTTGAGGTGAGAGTAGGATTACACCAGGGGTCGGCTCTGAGCCCATTTATCTTAACATAGTGATGGATGTTATAATAGAGGAAGTAAGGGAGACAGTACCATGGAACATATTGTATGCGGATGATATTGTTCTGTGTGCAGAGAGCAGGGAAGATCTGGAAGTGAAATTGGAAAGATGGAGACAAGTACTGGAGGACAGAGGAATGAGAATAAGTAGAATCCAAGACAGAATATATGTGTACCACCACTGAGGGGATGATAGAGAAAGTATTCAGCTTGGTGGAGAGCAAATAAGGAGAGTTGATAAGTTTAAGTATTTGGGATCTTTTGTTAACGCTGGAGGAAGTATGGAAGAAGAAGTTAAAAACATCGGGTACAGGCAGGCTGGAACAACTGGAGAGCGGCCTCGGGAGTTCTTTGTGACAAAAGAGTGCCGCTTAGGTTAAAAGGAAAATTTCACAAGACGGTGGTAAGAACAGCAATGTTGTATGGTACGGAAACAGCAAGCATGAGAAAAGCAGAGCAGAAGAAGATGGATGTGGCAGAAATGAGAATGCTTAGGTGGATGTCTGGGGTGACAAGAGTGGATAGGATCAGAAATGACTACATAAGGGGGTCAACTAAGGTGGTGGAAGTATCAAAGAAAGTGCAGGAGGGGAGGCTGAGATGGTATGGACACCTGTTAAGGAGAGATGAGGACCACGCTGGGAGACATACTATGGGGGTGGAGGTGCAAGGAAGAAGAAAAAGAGGGAGACCAAGAAAGAGATGGAAGGACTGTGTGAGAGGAGACTTAAATGAGAAGGGAATTGATGAGGCAGAAGCACAAGATAGAAATAGATGGAAACGGCTCATCCGAAACGGCGACCCCATATAAAAATGGGAACAAGCTGGGAAGAAGAAGAAGAAGAAGAAGATGATTATTTATAATACTTTGGCACGCTTCGTTATTTTCTCGCCTCCTACTGTTTATTTGTTTTCTTCTCCCACC
>NC_087213.1:40115636-40128136 GCF_015104395.2 Macrobrachium nipponense
CTGAAGTCATCTGGAGTCGAGTGAGATTATGTTAGTCCGGCAGGTAAGCACCACTTTCAATCAGACGGTATACTTTCATTTACGGCGTCTGGCAGGTAACTGGAGATATATTGATCTTGTGGCCCTCGCAGATGCAGAGGTACTTCCGATTGATTTAATGGCAATAACGGTGCCGATAATGCCGCGCTTCGAGAGCCTGGTAATTGATCCATTCATAGCTGAGAATATGGGAAGCCTCCCATTTGCAAAGGCTCTGAATGCAAATGATGATAGGAATTAAGAAATATATTTTACAGCATGAACGGGATGCGAAGAGCTGCTGAGGGTCAAACAGGGAACGACATTCAAATTATAAAAGAATGAAAGGATTAAAACACTTCTTCAGGAAACACAGACATTTTGGGATTGCATAGACTCCTAGTTCCGGAATCACGGATTTGGATCATATATAGCCTCACCTTGTTTTTTATGACAATGTTGTCATGTTATACCCAGGAAAACAGCAGCAGTTGGCGACCTAAGTTTGTGGTGTGACGAACTACCTTCGCTATCTAATATTTTTTTACTAAGAACATAGCACAACTTAGTTTCTTTATTGCAGAAAGCAAACTGGAAAACTGAGGCAGGAGAGACCCGAGTCCGTGCCCGAAGTCGCAGCCTCCTCCGGAAGCATTTCTGTGCCACGCGACTGAAACGCTTTCACTGTCACAATATTCTCTTTTTTTCTCTACCATTATTCCCTATTGGCATTCATGTCATAATTTTCAGTGTCATACTTGCATATGATAATTCAGTTTTAAAAATGTACTATATTAAAAAAAAAAAAAAAAAGCATTTATATTTGTCGTATCTCCTCCTGTTTATTGGCTATATGTTCGCTGTTGCTTAGGTAAAGGACTTTGTCATGCCTAATCATTTCTGTAGCTAATTGAGTTTATTGTATAGTGATAAGTTTTGAATTCAGACTTAGATATTATTCAGGTGTTATCAAATTGAAGCTTATTGCTGTGTGTGATAATTATTGTATAATATAGTGAAGAGCAAAATTCATTCCGAGGTTTCTTTATATCAGTTGTGTCATGTTGGACCATTTTATTTTTCCGGGGGGGCGGGGGGTTGGTATTTCCTTTTCTTGAAACAATTGACCAAGTAAGCACTACAATTTTCTGTTTGTTTTAGAGAAACTCATGAAAACAGTTAGAAAACCGGTGAATATTAACTGATTTCAAAATAACATTTGGTTCATCGTGAAAAAGCTCCCATCATTATTTCTTTGGGAAGTGCAATGCCAAAAAATGGCTATTTTATCGCAGTGCTTATTAAAGGTCGAGTTCGGGGACGTAACTGAAGACTGCATGCAAACCCAGGTTTAGTTAGGATATTAACGTTTGTTTTCATCCCTGGTTCTTATTCCAGTATGTGAACAGCATGAGGCAGAGGTAATCCAACAAATCAGGCGGCAACATTTGTTGCTAAAATGTGGGCTGGCGCATTTATAAAGTGTCTGTGTCAGAATCCAATGGCAGGAGATGGATGGTAACTGAATGAGGATGCATATGAACTTCTGCAGTTCGAGGGGGATCAAATGCCCGAATCTCTTGTGCCAAATGAAGGCGAGATTGAGAAAGCTATGGATGATGAAGATGACCTGGCTGATTTGGACCCCAGCTCCTCAGATGAAGAAACCTTTTCATCCTCAGATGAAGATGAGTAATTTCATGGAGACAATATGAATTTCTTCTACCAACATAATCATTCAGCCCATAACTACTTTAACCCTAATATCCCAATGGTTTGTAAAAACACAAACAGCATAATTTATTGGGACACAGTGTACCGGGTATTGTGTTGGTGCGCATCAGTAATCATTCCTCATGACTAGCTGATTTAAGGTCCACAGTGTAACCTACAATATGTATGATTTCTGGAATGTATTTAGCTACATTATGTAAATAACATAGTATACAATCAAGTTTTAGGCCTGGAAAATTATACGGCGATGACTGACTTTATCTGAAATGACCTTCCCACCAGAAAATTTTGTCTTAAGTTGGATATTATGGATGTATGATCTGTACTTGACATTTTCCAGGTGGTTGCAGTGTTGTAGCTCATATGTCAATTAAAACCAAAATTAGTAATAACCACCCAGCGGTGACCTTAAGCTTGTCTTAAATGGCCTTTCCACCAGAATTGCTGTCCTAAGTTCGTCATTTTAGACATTTAGAGCTTGCTTAACATTTTCCAGGTGATTACAGTGATGTATCGTCGATGTCAAATAAAAGCCTTAGTTAGTACTGATTAGTGTTTGTCTTAAGTGACCTTCCCACCAACAAAAATTGTCTTAAGTTGCTGATTTGTAAAACGTGATACATCAAATGAAAATTAATTAGAGGCAGTGATTAAACGCCTTCCTGGCCACGCCCACCAGAAGCTGCACTTAAGACAAAGATTTCTGTGGTCAGGTAGGGTACCTCTACCATACCAAGCAGTCAAAGCTTTTGTAGGGCGCAGATCAAATAAATCTCAGCTAGTTCTCGTGCTGTTAGAGCGCCAAAACCTCTGCCAAACCTCTCAAACACCGTGGCCTTGGACAGAACCAGTTTACTTTGTTGTCAAACATAATATCTTCTTTATCATTACAGTCGTAGCAATAAGTGAAACCTCGTAGTTCTCTCCTTGTTGTCTTTTGCTTCTGACCAGTGTAGCCTTAAAACGAGACTGATTCCCTGATGATGATTTATTATGTGTAAAAATTTATTTTGCCATGTCATCTTCAAGTTCGAACTGTATTTGTTGAAATTTTTATATATTTGGATGACTCTTAATTGGGAGCACTTTCAGTTTGTTGATGACTGATTCCACTAATCTTTAGTAAGAAACAGAGAGATTTGCAGACTTTTAAAAAGTTCGTGAAAATAGAATTTGGAAGAGGTTTTACTAAAAAATATTTTTGGCTTGCCACATATAGAATTGTGTTTGATATAAAAAGAAAAGTAATAAAAATTCATGGCAACTCAAATGCTTGCTCACTTTGACTCTTAACTCAATTCTTATTGAGGAAGATAAGTCCTTAAGATCAGCACTAGATTTATTTTTCGGTTTGTTTTCAGTAAGTGTTGCTTGCACAGCCAGCTTTTATATAGCCCAGTTCTGAACTGCTATTTTGTTTTTCATATTCATTTCGGTTAGTGCGATGGTGATAGGTCCAGATTAATAGAACATCTCGATTCAGCATTTGCTTGATAAAAGATCAGCGTATTGTTCATTTCTTCATGGACTGCCATTTAGGGCAACAGGATCATTGCGTCACGGGCAAAGAAGTTCGGTTTTTTCTTCTCTGACATTTGCGTCCCTGTTTATGAATATGCCGCATGAGATGCAATTTACATTTCATGGAATTCAGTATCTTGAACATTTCTGTACTCGTATAATATTTCCCAGCGCTTAAACAGATAGCAAACGGATGAAAAGTGGAACAAAAAAGGGATCATATCACGCACTTCATTTATTTGAAAATGTAATTTATAGCCTTGAACCTAAAACATATGCATGTTTTCAGCAGCCATCATAAAAAAGCCTTATTTGTCTTCATCATGTCATATATGCAAAGCACCTGACCTCCGCTCAAAAAACAACCATCTCATCACTAAGTGTACTAACTGTAGGCAAAAGGAGCGGCCTCAGCGACTCGCTGGCGACTGAGCTGCTGGTAACAAATTCCTCATTCCCCATGCATTGGGTGTCATGTTATGTATTCACCTTACTTATACACTGGGACCCCCACCTCTCTCTCTCTCTCTCTCTCTCTCTCTCTCTCTCTCTCTCTCTCTCTCTCTATCACTGAGTAAGTGATACGTGGGCGTACAGGGCTCTTTTTTAAGCCTGAACAAATAATAAGATGCTTCCATAGAAAATTAAATTTAATATAAATTGTACATATTTGGAATGTAAATGCCCTAGTGCTGTTTTTCACTTATTATTATTATAGCTTCCACGTAATACTTATTGTTGTCATTTGTACACTTTACCGTAGCAGAATTTCTTCTCAATAATTTCAGATCTCTTGAGAAGTCCGATTGTTTTCTTTTCGTAAACTCTGATAACGAGAGAGAGGGGGGTGGTGGAGACAGACTAGAATAAACATAAAATGTATTCACTCTCGATTTTTTTTAACTATAACCAGAAATTTGTACATTATTCGCCACACGTGTGGTGCTACCTTAGCTGCTAATATGAATAGTATTTCTATGTATTAAATTCAGTCCAAAAGGTGAGCCAGAATATGATTAATATAAAGGAAATTGTGGTTAATTGAAATGGGTTTTACCCACAGCGTAAGTGAAAACTAGTTTATGTTTGGATAACGAGCAGATGTAATGTTTGCACCCCTCATATTTTGTTCATATGAGTAATTGAATATTATCAAGAAAACTATCATAGCATAGATTCTCAGCTTCACTTGTGGTGCTTATGGACGGCCACCGTCCTCCTCTTTTATAATAATACTCAGTAAGCACCAGAGTTCTTCCATAGCAACTGCTCTAAGAAAGTCCATGTCACTGTACTGATATACAGGTGCTCATGCATCCCTTGCAGGCTTGATCAGCCAATGTTGCGGTGGACTCTCGCTCCATAGTTGGCTTTGCATAAGTAACATTATCCTATAATATTTTGAAAATCGGACATTACCCAGTCTTTCTTGTGATTCTAAGGATTCTTCTTCTTCCAAAGGCTCTGTTTTCACAGGAAACATTCATTGGTGCTTATAGTGCCATAGCCCCAAAATTAAAGTGTTCTTTTCGCTTTGCACAGCATCAGCTCCTATTTTTTGTTTTTATACTAGTGTGCGAAAGTCGTCACGTTGTAACACTTCCCACTTCAGAGGACGGTTAAGGGGAAAAAGTCTTCTGAAGTGGCTTTCTGGCAGCTTCATTGATGCCAAACCTCTAAAGTTTAAATAAACCTGTCATACTAATATAAACGCCACGCACCCCTGCCGTCTGTGTTTGAGTATGTAGTATTCTACCATGTGTCTATGGATTAATGTCTACTCATTTCCATTTGTTCTTTTCATATTTGAGTGTTCGTTCACTGTACACCATGATAGTACCAGTGATAATTGCACTAGGTTGTTTAGTAGGTAAAGGATTATCGCCTTTCAAAATATGAGCGAAAAACAATTGAAACTCAATGGAAGGAGAGACAACCCAGAAGGGCTCAGTCACGAAATTAATTAAAAGCTACAAATGAGCGCTCTTGCTACTACCGTAGGAGAGAGCAGTTTTCAGAACTATGTGAGGGAGATAACAATAATAAATAAAATTAGATAATCTGGGTAAAATGCTTTTTCTCAGATATTGCTTAATTGGGTTAATTATCAGAGTATTTACCGCTATTTTTTCCACTTCTTCGAGCCTGGCTAGATACCGTCATTTTATTGCCCGTCTATCTCGTTGCAATGCACAAAACAATGGCTAGGTACTATCTCATTCTTTAGCTTCAACACATTTTCCGCAAAATAAGGCATATATCTGTCATGTAGCTAAAGAACGCCTGAAAAAAATATATTATCTTGTCAATTCCTAATAACAATTGGTCTGAGATTAATTTTCAGAGGGTCAAGTTCCACTTTGAGGCTTCTTTTTTTCTCTCCTTTAATTTCTTTCCTCTTCTCCGAGCCTGACTAGATGACGACATTAGGATGCCTTTCACATCTCGTCTGAACTGAAAACATCGGTGCTACGACACTATTCGAAAGGAATATTTAATGATAAGTATTTTCAAGTATAATAGATAACACTGAATGAAACAAGAAATTACTTAATGGATCAAGTTTTCAACTAAAACGATGGATAATTTTATCATGAGTGACTTGGCCAATAAATAGTAAGATCATTACCAAGACTGCATAGAAAGTGTTGGCGCACTTTGGGTTCGTTTGCTGGGTAAGATTTGTCAGACACCAAAACGGGAGTTCTTTAATCCTTCAATGCAAAGCTTCAACCTTCTATTATTCCATTACAGAACTCTAGGAATTCAACAGCATGTGTATGCTGTTGAATATCTAGAGTTCTGTTCCAATTGTGACAGTCGGACAAGGAATTCTGCCTTCAGTACATAAGGGAGATTGTTTTTCCTGTAATAGAATAATAGAAGGTTGAAGCTTTGCATTGAAGGATTAAAGAACTCCCGTTTTGGTGCCTGACAAATCTTACCCCGCAAACGAACCCAAAGTGCGCCAACACTTTCTATGCAGTCTTGGTAATGATCTTACTATTTATTGGCCAAGTCACTCATGATAGAATTATCCATCGTTTTACTTGAAAACTTGATCCATTAAGTAATTTCTTGTTTCATTCAGTGTTATCTATTATACTTGAAAATACTTATCATTAAATATTCCCTATAGTAATTTATAATATATTCCAGATAGTAAATATTTATTTTTTAGATAATTTATATTCCAGATAGCAAATATTTTTTTTAGATAATAATTTATAGAGATTTTAAATAGCATGTCTAATCCTTCGGGCCAGCCCTAGGAGAGCTAATATTAACTCAGTGATCTGGTTAAACTAAAGTAAAATAAAATTAAATATTCCTTTCGAATAGTGTCGTTGCACCGATGTTTTCGGTCCAGACGAGATGTGAAATGCATCCTAATGTCGTCATCTAGTCAAGCTCAGAGAAGAGGAAAAAAAATTAAAGGAGAGAAAAAGCAAAAAACATAAAAGCGGCAAAGTGGAACTTGACCTTCTGAGAAAGCGACAGATTCATCTCATGAAAGATAAAGTATCGTAATATTTAAGGAAAATACAAGCAAAGAGAAAATCCCGCCAATATTGCCGTGTATTATTTATGGACGTCTGGCGATCATTTATCTATGAAAAGGGGATTTCTTCTAAAGAAACACTGGGAAACCAGGTTGGAATTAAATGTGTAAGAAATGAAATATTGGAAAATGTATTATGGTAGACTGTTTTGATTTAATGTACACTTTTGATAAATCATGCATAACCTTTAACGAATTTGGACCACTTGAAGGGATTAAAGGTAGAGTAATTTAGAAAAATTATCTGAGTACCCTCTTATCTTTTCCATTTATTTATCTAAGAAACGTCACGAGAGACGACATCGTCAGGAATATTAAGATCATCGGGAGAGTACCTGACCCACGACGTCTGCGTCTCCTGGAAGCGCTGCTCATCCTCAAGGAAAAGCCTCCCCTTAATACCACCCAAGAAGCGTTCCTGATACCGACGTGTGTGAGGAGGACCACACCCCTCCCCCCCAACGAAAGTACCAGCGCGCATGAAACAAACACCGGACATGAGAATAATACCAGGGGTGACGTCACTCAGGTAGAAGCCAATCAAGAGGCTCCCGGTGATACCCCCCACCTGAGAAGGTCTGCAAGACTCGTAAACGCCCGCCGTATGAGTCACCTTCCCAGGAACCAATGAAAACCCGACCTGCCGGAGAGGTGCTCTGACCGTACTCAAGAGCTCGCAACACCACGATAAAAGGAGATAAACTCGCCACTGGAGTATACGGGCTGCTCTACGAGCAAGAGCCCGTGCTGGCACAAGGCCAGCTTAATCTTAAACAACAACAGCCACTGGAATTCAGTCCCTCAGCAGTTATCGCTTGATAATGTCCTGTCGATCAGGAGGAAACGTCGCGTTGGAGAGAGAGAGAGAGAGAGAGAATTGTATAAGTAATAATAAATCAAATGACTCTACCGAATTTTACCATGCCCTTTGGTGCGTTGCTCGCCAGTCTAAGCAACAACGAGAAAGCCGTCATCAGAAAGATAGAGAAGACTCTTTACAAGATTAATAGAGCTGAAGCAGCAGTCATTTTTAACATAATAATAATAATAATAATAATAATAATAATAATAATAATAATAATAATAATAATAATAATAAAATGCTCTGTCTTCAACTAGAATATATTTAGAATAATAAACAGATGTGATTAGGAAGTGAAGTTTCCCATTCTTTACATATCACATCCCTCATCACCTTACAACAAAAATTTGCAGTGGTCCTGTGATTGCCATACAACTGTAGTCTGCTTGAGCCAAATGGAAACATTTTTTTTACACATATGACACATTAAAGTAATACAAAATAAAGATAGCACGCAACTTATGTACAATTGTAAGCAAGTAAAGGAAAACATAAGCCACAGTGGCATCACGCTGTAGAACACTAAACAACGTTATGCACAATCATTCAAATGCTGGGGCTTTGATATTTACCTTTAAGGTCTTCTATTGTGAGGTGTTCATCAACATGAACTTGAATGTTATCATAAGTTGTTTTTGGCTTCTGTCAACCATCAAGGGATTAGGATTTGAAAAAGGAAGAATTTTTAGTAGTCCTTCTCCCATTACCCTCAGTTGTAAGTATAGTGTATAGTGTTATTTTTAAAGAATGGCATATATATCTTCCACAAATGGGGTTGAAATTTCGCTTTTAGTTGATTGCATACCAACAATCTATCTCCAGCATTAATTTCTCAATGACGTACCATTCTTTTTCATAATTTGCTTTCATTTTTGTCTTTCCACTAGCCTCTGCCTTTTTTTTTTTTTCAAAATCATCAGTTGGTTTTATTGGTTCTGGCAAAATTATTTTAAAACTTCTTTTATAGAGGTGCGCCTCTATAATTCTTAAGAAATGTAGTTAAATTTTATTTCTAGTCTTTATTTCCGCTGTTATAGAGGAATGATGTAGTGGTTGCATTTGACAATGCTATCAAGGGTCGCTTGAGAGAGAGAGAGAGAGAGAGAGAGATGAGAGAGAGAGAGAGAGAGAGAAAGGGTGTGAATGATTAATGGGTAGTTGATGAGTGAACTTCTTGTTTGGCTCGTTGAGTGGCTCGGTTGCCAAGCATTCCGGTCAATCAGAAGTATTCAGTCAGTGAAGGCAGTAGGAGTCAGTAGCAGTCAGTCAGTGAAGGTATTCAGCAATCGAGTTCTGTGGTGCTTGTTTGGTGTTTTTTGTTTTTGAGTTGGTGCGTAGTCTTGGGGCTTGTCTTGTTTTTTTTTTCCTGTTGAGTAAATGTGTTTGAGATTGTGTTTTTTACCTTGCTGAACCAGGTGTTCTGTTGGTAATTTAGTAATGTAAAGGGGAAAGTGTGGCTGGGGAAAATTTGTAAGCCACGGGTGGTCAATGTGAATATGGGGAGGTCTTGCTTGCCTTTGCTTTTTAGCTTGTGATCCCCCACATAATTATTGGTGCCCGAACAGGGACTGCTGGTGTGGCTGTAACAGGACGGCTGGGACAGCGAGGTCGGTATGACTGCTGAAGAGGTAAGGATGGAAGGGTTGGATGAGATTAGGAGGGTTAGGGAGGAACTGCGGTTTGTGAGGGAAGCTAAGAAAAGGGTGGAAAGGGAAAATAAGAGGCTGAGGATTGAGTGTGAGAAGCAAAAGAGGGAGTTGAAAGAGTTAAGAGGGATGTTAAGCGGAAGTGAGAGTGAGAGTAAGCGAGAAGTATGAAAGGCTGTGTATATGAGAGGTACCTCGATGTGGACGATGCGAGGAATATGGCAGTAGGGATGTAGTGGACTTTTTTAAGGAATGTGAGAAATATTGCACAGCAAAGTATGGGGAAAATAGGAGAGTTTGGGTTAGGGAGTTAGGGGAACTTTTGTCAGGATATTTGTTGAGTATGTATGGGATATTGATGAGTGTAGAGGATGTGTTGTACGAGAGTGTTAAGACAAGGATTATGGAGCAGGCTTGGAGGGCAAAGAGTAGTGTTAGGTATAGGAGGAAGAATGATTTTGAGGAGGCCAGAATGAATGTTGGTGCATCAAAATAAACCAAGACCTCTTCACCAGTTACCTCCCTAGTTTCTGTAAAGGTCTTTTCCTGGGCAGTTTCTAATTTCCACTGAGCATCTTGTTCAGTTAAATCACTCAGAGGCTTTGACATTGTGCTTAAGTCTGGTATAATCATTGCACAGTCTTTAGCCATCCCTAGAAAGCTTCTTACTTCACTGACTTTGGCAGATTTTGGAGCACATTTTATTACTAGTACCTTCTTTGTGTCAGAGAAAATGCACCCAAAATAGCTTAGTTGTCTCTCAATGCCCCAACGAGTTTATTGTACTCATGTGTTGATGGCACAGTCGGTAAGTCGGACTAAGCAAGAGTTAGTCAATGATTCTTCTTAATTAGTTCAACATTATTATTATTATTATTGAAGATGAAAAAGACCCTGAGAAAGTAGTTCTTAGGATGCTCAAAATTCAAACATTTCCAGCACTTGTTTTTTAAAGGTGATTTCATCCTTCTTAAAATTGATCTTGATTACTCGTCTTACATTATGTGTAGTGAGATTGCTTTCGAATAGCAAAGGACACAGTGCCATTGGCTAGCAGGCTTATAAAAGAAAAAAGAGAGGAACGAATATGAGAAAGACCATACAAAAATATAAGGATTACTGGCAAATTAATACTTGAATAGAAAAAAAAATAATCACCAGTCCAGATGATAATTCAGTTGAAATTAGCATTACAGCCATGATAAGTTCACAAGCATCGATTAGATCCTAATTGTGTGCGAGTATATTTTATAGAATTGTGAATCTGGTCCCAGTTGAAGCACATCAAACGACCGAGGGATTATAAAACTCTTGAAATTTTTTTTTTTTTCAATGAGGTAGTACACTACCTGTTTAGTCTTGGAATGGTTCATAACCATTTGAGCTATGAATATTTGATGACCACCTGATTAGGTACTAATCACTGAATGTATAGATTACAAGTGTATAAAAGTTGTTCCTATAATTTCAACCTGCATGATTGACAATATCCCTAAACGATTTTACTTAATTCTTATAATATTTTCTATTTGTTCGAAAATTAGTTTTCCAATGGGCTCTTTATTAAATAACACAATGTGAATATGAGAACAGGAAATTTAGACCAGCCTTAGGAGTATACAAATAATTAACTCAGTGGCATTGTGCTTTCAGTCAATAATGATAAGAAAGAAAAAATCTACAAGGCACTTGGCTGAAATGTATGAGGAGTACAACAAGGTTCAGCGAGTTGATGAGCTTCCACATAATATGAAATACGTAAAAAAAAGACCTTTCAGATTATTCATAATGATGCATATGATGGTCTTCATTCAATTTACGTTATTTACAGAATGTAAATCTGCTTTGCTCTTGCGAAGCGTATTTGCTATTATCAGTTTAAACAGAATCTTATGAGACTGTTCAACAAATTCCTTAATCGTATGTGAAGTCATAATTTCTATATTGCTTTTTTTTTTTTTTTTTTTTTTTTAGGTGGAAGCACGTTCTTTTTCCTGTATCAGAATAATAGACGTTTTCTTCCTGTCCACGTCAACTGAGGTATTGCACTCGAGAGAATCTGCCTTATTCAGTCATCCAAATTTTTGAGTGTTATTTTCACTTTGACTCTTATTACTGCCGCCTACATATCATTATTGCTTATTCCAGTTATAAGTAAATATGTTCTACGCTCCTGTTTGTTTCCCGTAATCTTCCCCTATACACTTTTCCATTTAGAAGTGCAGCTTCAGCACAATCATTTCCAAATTTAGAACCATAATTTCAGGGTGATTTCTTTTGCCAACCCTTTGATTCTACAATATGCCACCCACCTTGGTGTCATTAGTCAGACCATCATCCTGGCATCTGCTGAATCTCAACCTTATTCTTATTCTTAAATGCGGTGTTGTATTGAAACACAAACCATTCTACTATTAGTTAACTCCCTTATCCGACGACAATTATTGTCAGTCCAAACTTTCCATACTACTATTGATAGAGAAATAGACATGGAATGTAACAAACTGGACCACCGTAGCGGATGCGGCAAGCATCCCCACAACTCCCTCAAGGTTTTCACTTTAGGGAGCCCTGGAAAAATGCTTTCTGGAAACTGGAATGGAACTAAAATGAAAAGATACTAGACATAGTGGAAACAGCTCCTTGTCAGTTATGAAAACATTTGCGCATTAAAATTGCGAATGAAAATGAAAATATCAGTTTATGAAGAATCAGTTTATCATGAAGTAAAAGACTCCTTGATTAATTGTAAGATGTCTGGTGTCACAACCTCGACATCAGCGACGACGAAAAAAACTAGATTTATGACGGCTGAAGGTCATGGCAGAAACAAAGCGGCCTTTTGGTCAAGTTTTTCGTGAATAGCCTATGGAAGGATTCATATGCAACACATGAATGATTTGTGAAGGAAGTTATTTTGTGTTTTAGACAGCTGTAGATGAATGAGTATGATATTCGAAAGCTGAGGATAGTTTAATGTGTATTTATGTACATCTGATAAAGGTAGTATAATAATATAAATAAAATCAAATGCTAATGGCTTTCTGGCCAAACTTTATGACGCTGGGGTAGATATATCAATCTGTAACAGCTAAATACATCGTACACCGCTGTCATCATATATAATAACATTAGAACTAGTTATGACTACTGTATT
>NC_087213.1:40133136-40140636 GCF_015104395.2 Macrobrachium nipponense
TATATTCTTTCCTGATCTTGTCCTTCATCTCTTGGTGCTTTGTGCTTTATATCCTCTCCTATTAATCCCAGGTATTTGTATCCTGTCTCACCTATGTGGTTGTGCTATTCCCATCTTGTAGTTTTATCCCTTCAGTCCTTGTCACTTTGCCTTTTTGTATGTTGACCAAGGCCCATTTTTTTTCCAAACTTCATCCTAATGTCCCCAGATACAATCCTTTCAGTTTGGATTAGGGTATCTATTTCCCTGATGCTCATACCATACAGCTTGATGCCGTTCATGAACATCAGATGGTTGTTCTGTTGCCTTCTTTCTTGAGTTGATACCCAGCATCCATCTTCCACAGTTCTTTTGTCAAGGGAATCATGGCTGCTGGAAGTAGTGGGGACAGTGAGTTGCCTTGAAAGATCCCTTTCCTGATGTTATCTTGATATTAGTATTATTATTTATTTATTATTTATTTATTTATTTATTTTGGGAGGGTGTCTGTCACAGTCATACTATTCAACTGGGTTGTGTTTATAGTGTGGGGTTCTGGGTTGCATCCTGCCTTCTTAGGAGTTCATCACTTTTCTTATTATGTGTGCTGCTTCTAGTAGCACACTCTTTTGCCTGAGTCGTGGAGCTTCTTCAGCACCTAGTTTTTCTAATTTCTCTCTCAGAGATCTTGGGATCATGCCTAGTGTTATTATGATTATAGGTACAAGTTTCAAAGGCAATCCCAATTCCTTCTTATTTCTATTTTCAGGTCTTGATACTTATCTATCAATTTTTTCTCTTTCTCATCTACTCTGGTGTCCCAAAGTATTGCGACATAAATGAGTAATACTTTCTCCATGATTTTGTCAATCAACGTCATGTCTGGTCTACTGGCATGTATCACCCTATCTGTTCTGATATCATAGTCCCAGATGATCCTTTCCTGATCGTTTTCTATCACTCCTTCAGTTCATACCACTTATTACTGCAAGCTAGCTGTTGTGTCTTGCACAGGTTTCAGTGGAGGGCTTTTGCTCCTGAATCATGCCTCTTTTTGTACTGGTTCTGTGTAAGTGCTGGACATTCGCTTGATATGTGGTGTATGGTCTCGTTTTTTATATTGCATTTCCTTCATATGGGAGAGATGTTATTTCCATCTATTGTTCTTTGAACATATCTGGTTCTCAGGACCTAATCTTGTGCTGCTGTTACCATTCCTTCTGTTTCCTTCTTGAGTTCTTCCCTCTGTAGCCATTGCCAGGTTTCATTGCTGGCCAGTTCTTAGTCTGTCTCATGTACTCTCTGTGCATTGGTTTGTTGTGCCATTACTTCGTTCGGTTTGTCATTCTTATGTCTCTGTATATTTCTGGGTCTTCATCTACTTTTATCAGTCCTTCTTCCCATCTGCTCCTTAGCCACTCATGTTTACTGGTTTTCAGAATTTCCCAGTGCTCTGCTCTCAAGGTTGACGCAGTCCTCTATGCTTTGTAGTCCTCTCCCTCCTTCCTTTCGTGTTATGTATAGTCTGTCTACCCCTCGGTGTGAGACCACCTTGATGTGGTGAGGGGGCTCTTGAACCCCAGTAATTTGCTCCCAGGTTTGAGTCCAAGAGTCCCATACATTATTATATATTTATTTGGATTAATTTTTGTGGAATTTTCCACCTTTGCAAAAATTTATTTGATCTAATAAATAAGGAAAGGTTTCATAGCAGGGACTGGGTATATATCCAAAGCTAAATATTTGGAATTGTGGTAGGACCATCAACTACCCGATAATGTTCAAACCTGAGAGATATCAGATTGATAGCTCAAGGGCAGAATTATTCTTCAGGACTGGACCATGGATTCCAAGGGGGTCTAGTTCTGTGGATAGGGCTCGCAGCATTCTATCTGGTTTGCCCATAATGTGATTAGGGTGAGGATAATTGTATGCTTGTAAAACTCTCAGTCCTATGAAGTGGGTTTGGCTTACACTTGGGCCATTGATCATGTTGTGCCATCCCCTATGGGTAGGGTAGGGACACAGACATTTTGGAGTTGGTTCTCACTCATGCTATTAATGTAGGAATAAACTCCATGAGAGGCTGATGATATCTGTTTTAGGTTTTCAGGTTTATTTGAATTTTTTCTTTACTTCAATCTTTATGACTAGTACAAATAAAGATTCAAGTACCCCTAGGCCCTTTAATGGTAGCGAATCGGCACTATTGATGACTACTGGAACCTCCACTGTGTAATTACATTGAAACCCTATGCTCCAGTACAGAGTAAAGGGATATCGAGCAGAAATGTATCTGAAATAGAACTGGGAATATTTGAAACCTCTTATGATAAATATTTGACTTTTAATCTGGAAGAATCTACTATGGGTTTCAGAGACAGTGCAAGGACGTTTTTTGGCAATAACTCTGTAACGAACACTCATATCAGAATGAGATTATGCTATAATGTATTACAACCAGTGCCGTAATTTATAAGGGTATCGTGAATCACTAACTGTAAAGAATAATGACACTTGTCCCTGTACCAAGAGGCAAAAACTCCATTAGCCAGAAATGGATACGAACACAACAGTAAATAGCTCGGCCTACCCTCTCCCCCCACCTCCACCGCCACCCCCATCCTTCTTCCTTCCCTCACCTTCTCTCTCTCTCTCTCTCTCTCTCTCTCTCTCTCTCTCTCTCTCCCTGGAAGTTGCTTCAGTCTAAACTTATTTTGTATGATTTTTCTATCTATCTATCTATCTATCTATCTAATACTATACATTGTTATATATATCTAACGATCCAGTCGGTTGTTAGCTGCCAGTTTACTGATTTCTTTATGCATTGATCCGGTCATCTCTCTCTCTCTCTCTCTCTCTCTCTGAAAGTTACTGCAGTTTAAACATATTTTGTACGATTTTTTTTCTATATCTATCTAATATTAGTTTACATTTGTGTATATATCTAACGATTCACTCGGTTGTTACCTGTCTGTCTGTCTGTCTGTCTCTCTCTCTCTCTCACTCTCTCTCCCTCTCTCTGTGTCTGTCTGTCTGTCTGTCTCTCTCTCTCTCTCTCTGTGGTAGTGGTACCTACTGTAAATGATTATTAGAGTGAGAGATATCTGAATGTACGGTGTAGCAGTAAAACGATAGACACTATGATTTATGGTGAAGCGACTGTTATATGTGCATCAGTATAATCAAGAGTTTAACTCTAATGAATGTCCGGTAGAAAGGCTCAATTTTTATTTGTAACACAGAGTAACTATAACCAGTGGCTTGTTCAAACCAATCTGAAGTCAATTGGCGGCTTTCTCATGGCTAAAAAAAGTTGAAAGGTTGCGTGACAAACGAATTTCTGAAACCGTGCCGACAGTTACGTTCCGTGGTGGCCATCTCTTCTTCACCTTCGTAATATAAGTAGTACATATATTGCTGATACCCTGAGTCCGTATGAGGATTACGAAGAAGGTAACAAACCACAAGTATAACAGTCGCTTTACTACAAATCATAGTGTCTGTCGTTCTACTGCTTCACCATACATTCAGATATCTCTCACTCTTAATAGCCATTTACAGTAGGTACCACTACCACACGCGCGCACGCACAGAGAGAGAGAGAGAGAGAGAGAGAGAGAGAGAGAGAGAGAGAATCCAGATGAGTTGATTTGTTACCGGGAAGGTTTGTGAGGTAATATCTTATAAATGATTTCACACCGGTGAGGGTGAATCTTACCTTATCTAGGCCATTCGTTAGAATATACACCAGTGTAAACTTTTATTAGATAGATAAATAGAGAGGTAGAAAAATCATACAAAATAAGTTTAAACTAAAACAACTTTCAGAGAGAGAGAGAGTGAAGGGAAGGTGAGGGAAGGAAGAAGGACGGAGTGGCGGTGGAGGTGGGGGGAGAGGATAGGCGGAGCTATTTACTGTTGTGTTCGTATCCATTTCTGGCTAATGGAGTTTTTGCCTCTTGGTACAGGGACAAGTGTCGTTATTCTTTACAATTAGTGATTCACGATACCCTTATAAATATAAATTACGGCACTGGGTATAATACACTATAGCAAAATCTCGTTCTGATACGAGGGTTCGTTACAGAGTAATTGCCAAAAAACGTGCTTGCACTGTTTCTGAAACACATAGTAGTTGTGATATTTTTAATGTATATAGAGATATAGTGAAGTGTTGTGGGTGAGAACCCAGAATATCTTCTGAGGGTCGAAGGAAAGCTGACAGTGGAATCAGCATCAGCAAAAGAAAGGGAAAAACTAAAAACATTATTACATCTCGGAGGAGTTGAAGTTGAATGTGCATGCAGTACATACTTTTTGGAATTACTCCAAGTGAATGATATATGCACCTCAACTAATGACATACTCTGAGGAAAAGCTCGTAGAAGAATTAAAAGATCAAGGTGTGATAACAATTGAAAGAGTGAAGAAGATAAATGGAATCTTTGTCCAATTTAATTATTACATTAAATTCTACTCGACTGCCTAATATAATAAAAGCAGCTTGGTTACGTTGCAAGGTTAAGCAATATATCCCAATGTTAGACCTGGAATATCCTTTTCCAGTGTTGCTGCCAACCGAAGAAGAAATGTAAATGTTACTAGAGGTAATGTAAATAGAAAACCAGTGACGACCTGTACTTGTGCACCTTGGAGGCTGCGCCAGTGATTGCTTGCGCTCCTGCCTCTTCGAAGGCTATGATAGTGATTTCTGGTGCTCCTGATTCTTTGAAGGCGGTGCCAGTTGATTCTGGCACTCCCACCTCTTTGGAGGCATTGCCTGTGGTTTCTGGCACTCTTACTTCTATGGAGGCAGAGCCAGTGATTTCTGTTATTCCTGCCTCTCTGGAGGCGGTGCCAGTTGTACCAGCTATACCTGGTGTGTCATCTTTTTTGGAGGCTACACCGGTCATGGCTGACGTTCCTGCCTTGTTGGAGGCTGCACCAGCTGTAAATGATGCTTCCGATGCTATTAATCAGTTCTAACTTCAGTCAGAAACTACTTTTTATTATTGCTTTTTTTTAACCAACTGATAAGCAGGTATACCTTCCATTAGGAAAGCATAAATTATTTTCTTTATTTGCATTATGTAAATTTAGATCAGCCGTGTTTGAAATTTCTTGGCTTAATAACTACTTTTTCAGAGTCATTTTGTAACAGGATAGCCATTGTTCTGTCTGAGTATTTGTTTACATTATTTTTGAAGTTAAGTGTCCGTTGACTTGTCATTTCAAGTGCTTAACGTAACATTACTTAGTGTGCCTCCCTTTTGTTTATATTACTGAACTATTGTTTTAACGATTGTTTTTCTGTTTTTACAAGTGTTGTTGATGTCTGGATGTTGGTGCTCTTAATTCAGGCTGTAGCACTCCCCTGATATTATCTCTTAAGCAGCTGACTGGCATTTGGAATTTGGATGATGATTTATTGACAGTTTTTGGACCACGATTACGGATCTTCCTCTCGGACTGTTGCTCGTAGGTGATCCTGTGACTCGAGTGTTTCCTGCCTCATCTGTGATAAGCAGATACGCCTGTCACCTGCAACTTGAGTGCTTCCTGTTTTTCCCTGTTGAAAGGATTTCACAGGGAATTGGTGCCATCACTTTCTCCCGGTACTGCTGGATATTTTGCCTGCCACGTCTGTCTCCATACAGCTGCTTTCTTCATTGATTGATTTTGTCTGTTAAACCTGGCGTCACAACATCTAGGTAATTGACACCGAAATAAATTAAATAGAAAAAATTTAATTTTAAATCAGTTTTATCTAAAAATATCTAAAAATATATGTATATTATAATTTTGTTCATATATACAAGTTCTTACATAGGCAATCTATGTATAATTTAAATTTGGTTGAGGAGGCCCGCCTCCCCCTTAAATTTATATAACTGCTCTATATTACAATTTTTTCCAAGAATTGTAGCTAGGATAAAATTACCTCCTCTGTCACTACCCCAAGACAGGAACCTATGTCTCAAATTCCCGAATCTGGGACATTCAATCAACAAATGTTTCACCATCAAGGGGACAGTACAGTTCTCGCAAAACGGAGGATTTTCACGAGACATCAAGAACCCACGGGTGAGTCTTGTATGTCCAATCCTTAATCTGCACAACATCGTTTCTTGTCTCCTTGGCATATACGGATATGACAAAGGAGACACTGATGACGTGATACTGCACATTTTTTGATTACTTGAAATATCCTCCCACTGGGACTTCCAACATTTTTTAATTCTCTGACCTACTAGAGGATATAAATCCCGATATGGTAGTAGGCATCTTGTGGGTTCTGGGGAGTTGACTGCCGACTTTGCAAGTTGGTCAGACATGGGAAGGCACCCAATAGAACTTTATTTCTTTCCCTCTTCCTTTCAGTAAAAGCAGCCATTCCAATATATCTAAAATCAGAGGGTTTAAAAGGTTAAAAGATTCCAGCGACTAAAGAACACTTCTTGAGTCGCAATATATAATAAAACTATTTTCATTCTGAAGAAAAACTTCCTTTAAAGCCTTTAAAACTGCATATAATTCAGCCGTAAAAATCGATGCAACAGATGATAACCTGCCACTTCTCTCTAAGTCAGGGAAGGCTACTCCAAAGCTGACGCCAGCATCTGACTTTGAGCCATCCGTGAAAACTGCAGTGGAGTTATCATGTTGCAAAGTGTTCTAAAAATATTGACTGCATGGCCTCACTGGACAATTCTGTCTTGGTAAAATTAAAATATCTACAGAATTTTACCTCTGGGAAGTTCCACGGGGGACTAACTGAATATTTTGCTGGTAAAATCTCGATCCTAGGCATGTTTAGTTCACGGACAATGACATTTACTCTAAAAGCGAATGGATGCGGTTGTTTGGGGTGATTTTCATAAAACTGCCAATGCCTTTCATTTCTCATACAAATGCTGGTTAAAGATTTGGGTAGCCTCTGGAATCTATACCAGCTCCGGACCAGCAGACGCTTGTAATGAAGATCCAGTGGCACCTCATCAGCATCTACAAGCATGATGAATTGAGTTGAGCGTTTTAAGGCTATTTGGCTTCGCAGAAGTGTACACCTCACACCCATAACTTGATTTTGAAAAGACCAAGGCTTTATATAATCTCAACATCTGAGTTCGGTCTGCACCCCACGAAGTGTGAGACAGGACTTTCAGAAAATTCATTGCTTTCAAGCATTTTGCCTTAATATATTTCAGATGTGGAATCCAGGTCAGCTTGCTATCAAAAATCAAACCAAGAAACCTTGTTTCACCAACACTTGGAATTCTCTGCATATGAATGAATAGATCTGGATCAGGGTGGATTCCCCTTATACGACAAAAGTGCATAGTTACTGTTTTACTAGCAGAAAATCTAAAACCATTAACCTCAGCCCACTTTACTATATTATCAATGCAGAGCTGAAGGTGGCGTTCAGCCACTGCCATCCTTGATGCTGCAAAGGAAATCGACAGGTCATCAACAAAAAGGGTATATGTTATATCTGGGGGAATTATTTTGGAA